>NW_009646404.1:1214739-1223152 GCF_000708025.1 Charadrius vociferus | reverse complement strand
GGTGATGGAAAGTTCGACAAACCACCTTGCTGGCCCAAAGTAAATGCCACCAACCATCTCGAGATGGTCAAAGCAGCAGGAAAACAAAACAAAAAAATCCTTTGTTTGGAGTTGCTGTGCCCTGCCAGGCTCCTGTGGGAGCTCAGTGACCACTGTGCCCCCCCTCCCGCCCTCCCCACTCACATTAAAACACGTTTAGCAGCCAATCAAGGACCTGTGACTTCCCTTAATAAAGACATTTTTCATCTCCCCAATCTCAACGAGAGCGAGTTTAAAGTGGTGTGAAATTGCAAACGGTCACGGTGGGCTAGTGGCGGAGGCTTCCCCAGGTATCCTGGCAAATGGAGTTCCAGCTGCCCAAAGCATATAAATCTTGAGCGACTCTGAGTCACTTTGAGTAATAGTTCATTTTCTGATTTAATTTTGACTGTGACCGGAGCTTCTAAAAGGCATTTTCAGCAACGGGCTTGTCCCGGGGTGGGGGGTGGGGTGGTGGTCAATCCCAAGAACTAAACGTAGAATAAAGGAGGCTCCTCCCTGGCTTATGGCTGAATCCCTGGGGCAGGACCATCTCAGGAAGGTTTCACTTCATGCTGAGTTCCCCGGTGCCTTCCAGACAGAGCTGGGGAGGAGGACAGGAGGATCATCTTCACCATGACCTGAACGCCGTGCTCTGACACGGGGCCGGGCACACACGTCCATCCAAACTCAGCGCAGGTCCCCCAGTCAGCAAAGGGCTCCCAGTCACATCACTTCCCTCCCAGTGCACCCCATTGCCAAAGAAGAGGCGTAGGGCTCAGAAACACAGCACAAGCTACTCCAGAGACCTGATGAGAAACACTAATACTGCTTTTCTCCACGGACAACGCTCTGCCTGTAATTCAGAAAGACTCTTATGGCCGCAGACGGTGCCCTCCGGGGTGTCCCCTGCACCCCACGGCCGCTTCCACGTGGGCTGGCACAGCCCCGCTCCCTGCGTGCAGGACAGGGCTGTCACCTCGGGGCTCAGTCCTGCTTGCACCGGCCGCCCTGGCCAGAAGGAATAGGGAAGCCCAGGGGCCACGCTGCAGAAGGAACCCCCCCAGAGCAACACAGCCCCACGCAGCCGTGGGCAGCGAGAGCCCAGGGCTGCGGCACCACCAGCGCCTGCGCCTGCTGGAGAGGGGGAATTCACACTCCCCATAGCTCAGGACAAACAAATGAATACGCAGCAGGACCTGAAAAGAGACCTCGTCGGTAATGAGCCTGGCTACTGTGTCCCAACCTGCCCTCATCGTGCCTAATTTACAGCGGCCTCTGCTTCATTTCCCCGCCGTGCCAGCGGGCTGTGTCCTTGCCACTGGGGCAGCTGCCTGGTGCCACCACACTTCTCCCGGGCATCCCGCACCCCCTGCGCCGGTACACAGGGTCGGGTGCGGTGGCCAAAGTGTGGGACTGCCACGGGTGGCTTTCGGCAGCACCAGGTAATCCCACCACCCCGCACGTGCCGCATCTTTTCTGCCATTTCATTACAGCCGCACTTAGGTACGTCTCTGCACGCCAGCGCGCAAGATAGCAAACCTTTCCCAGCGTGCAAAAAGTGCGTGTGCCATCCCCCGAGCTGCTGGCAGCATCTCTTCCCATCTCCTGTGTGGGATGAGCGATCCCACCTAACGCATAACCTCGCCAGCACAACAGCCCCTGCACGGGGGGCTTTGCTGGCCGTGCCAAGGCGGAGGCGATGAACCCCCTCGGCACCGCGCGGTCGTGCTGGGCTGGGAAGCGCGGGGAGCACGAGCCCGACGGCACAGTCTGAAGGGCGGCTGCAGAGAGCAGCAGGCAGACAGCGCTTCTGGAGAGCCGTAACAGCGATCTGGCAGGGATCGCACATATGTCAGGCTGGGCGCCAACCGCAACCATTGGCATAATTAAATCAAGGTCCTGCACAGCCAAATGGCCGCAGCTGACCCGTTGTGTGTCTGTGCCGCTCCCCGCCTTTGTATGAAACCGTGCAGCAAAACATCCCCTTGCTGCCGCTTCGGCTCTGAGCCAGCCCACACAGGGCAGCCGGACGGGGACGTGGAGACTGGGGGGCTCTGCCTCCTCCCCCCGGGGTCCACCAAAGCATTGCGAAAGGTTTGGGTTTCATCCCAAGGTGCAGAAAGAGCACTCTGGAAATCTCAGAAACTTTAACCCCATCGGGTACCTGCTTCCCTCTGCGGGCAAGGATGCAAGGGGATCACCTGGAGCACCTTCTGCTCACCTTAATTATAACTGGGTTTGATCCCACACCCTGCCAGCTCACTGTCCTCGCTCCCTCAAGGTGCACAAGTCAGTGAGACAGTAAAGCCATGCAGAAATGAGGTCTCCCAACCTGCTGGATGACAACTGCCCTGAGCCGCAGGCTGGATGCTTGCAGGACCACTGGTCGATGGAGCTGCAATTCAGCCCTTGCCCCTGCAAGAAGGGCTCCGAGGTGCTCTCAGAGGAGTTAGAGAGGCTCCAGAGCAGAGCCAGGAATGCGCTCCCCGGTTCCTGTCATTCCCACTCAATGAATAACTTGATGGGAAAATTGCAACTCAAGATTTCGAAGCATCACTGGGAGGACAGGACAATACCCCATCAACAACATGATCGTTTGTGTGACTGCCAGGGCGAAATTACGTGAAAAAGCAAAGAAACAAACCCTTGCAATCAACCTCGTGACAAGAAGGAAAAAAAATGGCCAGTGTAAAATCAATGTACATGCAATCAAGCAGCAACCATTCGGGAAGAAAAAGCGGGTGCCTTACTGTTCAAAGTCTTCTTGCACCAGAGGGTGGAAGGCCTCTTCTTGGCACTTAAAGGACGATGACTCTTCTTTGACCTTTATGGAGACAAAAGACAGAAGAGGTTTCAGCTCTGCTGTGATGACGGGAGCAGAGCTCTGGGGGCGAGAGGCAGAAAACAAGGCGCAGGTTCCTCTCGCCCTGCGGGAAGCACGGCAGAGCCCGGCTGCGGCCGGGCAGCGCTGCGCTTTGCAGAGGTTTGGTGATGCTGAGCTGGGGGACCATGGACTTCCCGGGTCCCGGTGCCGGCTGTGACACAGGGAGGGACACAGGTTACAGGCTGCCAGCAGGGCTGAAAACCCAACGCCGAGAAATGCACCCGGCAAGCTGGGGAGGCTGCGGCTTTTGTCAAAAACCTGTTTTTCTGTGAGTATTTTCACACCGCAGCAAAGCTGCAAACTCTTTGTCCTGTCTTTGCACCGTGCAGACTGACAACAGCTTATCAGGATATCGCCTGTGACAGGTTAAAACCACTTTGTGAACCGGAGCCCCGCAGGTGTCACAAGCCAGCGGTGCAGGGACCGCGCTCAGCACGGTTTAGATCCCACACTGTGAGATTATAAAAGGGAAATAAAAATGAGTTACAGGAACGACTTCATTGATACAATTTTTAAGAAGTTCAGCGAGAGCAGACGAGTCTCTGTGATTTATTTTTAGTATGATTCACCCTTGCAGTGCTAAAGGTGATGCCAGCGCGGTGCTGGGCTCTGAGACGCCGTCGAGACCCAGCCTGGGAGGTATGATCCCGACTGCCCCCGCGCGTGGGATGCTGCGGGCAGCCCCGGGGTGGGATTCCCACCAGGGTCCCTCCGTCCCATTCAGCGTCTCCTTGCTCATCCTGCCGCCGCTGCAGGCTGGCAGCCCCTCTGGGCAGCATCGCAGGGGTCGGCCGCATCCAGGAGAGCCGCAACAGCGCCTGTCCCTTCCCGGGACCAACGGTGCTGTGACTGTGGCCGGAGGCAGCCCCGCTTTCCTCTTCCCCGCTGCCTCGTGGCTCCCTGGCACACAAAGTGCAGCGTACGGAATTGTATTTTTCCCCTGAACGCTCTGGAAGAGAAGGAACGAGACCGAGTCCAAGCTACAGCTTTTGCTGCCTGCTGTCTGAGCCAGCCACCTCCATTCAAGAACAAACGCAGCAACAGCACAGGCCCGCGACTGTAATATATACAGCCTAATTAATCACATTACTCATGAAAATATATTGGTATAATTAATAACACAAGGCATCTATATTGGCCTCTGTGGCGCAGCAAATTATGAGGCAGTAATACTTGGACGTGTTGACCTGGATTTCATACATAATCCATCAAGCCATTCCCGCCACATCGGGTCTCCGGAGACACGAACAATACAAAAAATGATAATTAAACAAAAGCAAGATGGACAGCAATAGGGTCGCATTAATCACTCCCAATATTGTGGGGAAGGGATGGGACACCCTGATTTTGTCCTGCGTATTCTTACACTTTTCTCTGTGAGGGTTGTGGTATTTTAATAGGCCTAGTAGGGGATCTCTTGCTGTTCGTTATACTTAAGAACAGATTATAGTTTGGTGAGAGAAAGTGTATTGCGGTGCCGTTGTCCAGGAGCAGCAGGGAGGAGAGGCTGCAGCATCCCACGAGGATTCAGGGAATGGGCAACACGTAGGGACAGGGCGGTCACCGGCAAGGGCAACCCTTGGTGCAAAGGGAAGAGGGAGCAGCTCAGAGGGAGAAGGGAATGCGATGCTCTGGGTCGAGGGAGGAAGGAGGCAGACAGATATACGTCCTCAGGGTCTGCGCCAGAGCCTGAGGTATTCCCAAAGTCAGCAGGGGTGAGCCAGGAGAGGAGCGACCCCGTACCACCCGACTGTGCAGATAACTCAAGGTAATGCACAGGACTGGTTAAAGCCATCCGTGGCACTGCCCGGGAGCTCAGCCCGGCCGGCATTTGCTGCCATGGCAGAAGGGAAATCCAGGCGCCACAGCTGGGAAGCTTCAGAAAAGGGAAAGAAAAGAAAGAAAAGAGGGCACCAGTGACACCGAGGGAAGGCCAGCGAGCACCCCTGGGAGCAGCAGGGGGGAGGAGGGTGCTGCAGGGGCAGGAGGGGACGGGACGGGCAGCAGGAGTGATGCGAGGCTGGGGAAGGCGCCCGGATGAGGGCTGGAGGCTGATGTGCACCTGATGGGGAGGTGACAGGGACAGGCCAGTGCGGAGACACGGTAAAGCCCAGCAGAGGCGGCCAGAGGAGCTCTCCTGTTGGCTCTCTCCTGGCGAAGGGGACGCAGGGTTCCCTGCTAACCCCACCGAGGGCAGGAGGCTTCTGCCAGCACACGGCTCACCCCCGCAGCTCATTCCCCACGTCAAACACACTCGCAGAACTGGACTCCACCACCGATGCTGCCAGTGCCACTTGAAGTCCTCCACACCGACACACATATTCCCTATCAATGTAATTCCCCCCCATCCTGCTGCAAACGAGCAGTCCCCGTCGAGGAGATCCCAGCCACGGCGATGCCGCCTGCCAGCCGGAGCCAACTCCTGCCCTGCGCCACGTGTGGGCCAAGAGGGGTGAAGAGCGGAATAAAGCCACCCCTGGTACCAAAAGAGGAGCAGGGCTGAGCAGAGTCCTGCTTCACTGGCTGGAAACAGCGGTTCGTAATTACAAAAGAGTAACGCGGGGAGGGATGCGAGTCCCTGCCGAGCCACGGGGGTTGTTTGTGGGGACAATCTGTCTGACGGCCCCGTACTGACTTTCACTGATGGCTTCGGTTCGACAGCAGCACAGCAGCCAGGACATACATGCTTTTTTGTACGGGAAAAGCGCTGCTGGGAATCCTTGTGCCCTGACATAACAACGATATTTTGAAAGTAGCATGTGTTAATAATAACAACAACAGTCTTGAACAGTTAGATTCGATTTTTTTACAAGTACCTCATAAATTGTAGCTAATTTATGCTCTCTAGACCCAGTGAAATAAGCAGCACGGCTTGCTGGAGGACTGGAGCATGGGAAAGCTCGGCAGCTTCCCCAGGCCACAAAAGGAGGTTGTCTCAAGAGTGGCTCAAGCAGAGCCTGAATTGAGACCCCACCATCACCTTGGTCTTCCACGTGCGTCTTCCCTGGCCCCACACCAGCTGTGCAAGACTTTTGCCCTGCCAGAAAAAAACACCTGCGGGGGAGATCTTGTACCCCAAAGCTGCGTCGCAGTGGTAAGCGCTGCAGAACAGACGCGATGCTGCCCTAAGCTCACACCTGCTGCCCATTCCTCTGGCAGCTGCCGGGCCCACTGGCCACTGGCCCTGCTCAGGGACCGCAGGGCTCTGCCCGCCCGACCCCTGGTCCCTGCACGGCACAGCACTGCAGTCGGGCTTTATCCAAAAGGAACCAGATTTCAGCCATCCCGCGCCTGGTACCGCAGCTCACCACAACAGGCTTCCAGCACGGAATGCATCTTCTTTGGAGAGGTCCTCAGACATATTTCACTGACTTTATATTTCATTACTGTTATCAGTTCTTGAAAGACAAATGCATGTTCGGGGGGAACCCTTTGATGAGCCATATCGGATAAGGTATGAGCGATGTAGCTGGCTATTAAGTGAATCTGGATTTAGTACCCCATTAGCGAGATTATATTTGGCAGTGCTAAGTAAAAGGTTTGTCAAAAAGAGACTTTTTTTTTTTTTTTCAATAAAAAAAGGGAATCCTCTGGTCAAAACAAAACAAAAAATAATCAGTTTGCTTAATTCAAGATGGACAGCAAGGCAGTCTGCATTTGCAGCATGGAGAGTAAGTGCACAGTCCCCCAAGGCTATACCTGGGCTTGGGAGGGCTCCCATCAAAGCTTCACCTACTAAATTAGTTTAATCATGTCTGTCATTAGTCATCTTGTTCGAGCCCTCATTTGGAGGCCATTTAAAGGGGATTAGAGAAAATCTCCTCTCTTTATTCCTGTACAATAGTGATTAATTCTCAGGACTCGCAAGGCATTTTCATATTGATGGAAAGAAGCAAAATGAACCCATAACCACAAAAGCTGGCACCCTCCACCATGAACCAGGACTCAAAGCCAGCATTAGCAGAGGAATTACTGGGATGACACCTGGAGTGTAGATTTATACAGAGGGGAGCTGCCAGTGCAGGGCTGAAGGTTAGGGGGCTGGGAGAAGTGCCGACAGTAACCGCCGTGGGGCAGGATCCCGCACCCCGGCAGGGAAGCCGTGCCCGGCACTGGGTTTCCCGGTGCTGATGCCCACCTGGCTCCCGCACACCCGGCCCCAACTCGTGCCGGGGGGAGCGTTTGGGCAATGCCTGGCTGTCCCCCGAAAGGGCCACCACGGTGTTGGTGTCACTCGCTTCTATTACCTGTCTGCCCGGCCTTTTGCTGCCTGTTTGAGCACCTGTGGTTGTGCAGGGCTGTGCGTGGATGTGTGCGTGTGGACGAAAACTGTTGTAAAAAAGACAGTAAGCATATTTTTTAAAAAAATCCTATGAACAGAAAGATATGCAGAAATTAACTCGGGATGAATCTGACCGCAGCTACTCCAAAATCCATCCAACACTTTGAATTACACAGAGGAAAGCCTTTCGCTGGAGATGCAATTTGCGTTTTTCCAACAAGTGGGAAGTTCTCCAGAGGCATCCTTTCCCTGAGGAGGGATTTGGCTCCCCGCGGGCACGCCGGGCACTGAGCAAATATTTTCTAATGCAAACCAATTCAAAACAACACGGAACAAAATGTTCAGAAGCGAATCGGGTCCTCGGAAAGCCAGCAGGCCAGCGGCACACCGACAGTACGAGCCAGGGCAAGAGGCGTTTTCTTCAGGCTGGTGGCTTTTTCTCAGCCGCCGTGTGTGCGGTTGGGCTGTGCCGGCAGGCAGCTGCCCGCTGCAGCCCCGTGCCCTCCTCGTCTGCTCTCATCCCTGCCTGCAGCAACTAGTCCTGCCTTGCAAAGCCAAAGCCCAAAGCCAGCCTGGCTCTGCCGGCATCCCTGCTGCCTGGGGCTGAGCTCTCCCACCTCCTCCCTTTAACCAAAGAAACCCCGCTGACACAAACCGCCTTTTAACATTATTTACAGAACCGCTGTCGTAAAGTGTGTTTGCCCCTTTGCCCCTCGCCACGATGCTCTCGGGAGCCCCCCGGCCCAGTTCAGCTTGTGCCGGCATCTCCGGCACGGCAGAGCCCTGGCTGCGGTGCGGCAATCCCTTCCTCCGGCGGAGAGGAATGTGCAGCGCTGCAAACAGCCCGGCGCACAGAAGGGACCCTTGTTTAGAAAGCTCATTAATCTTTAACAGAGCGTTTGGGTTAATTTGAAAGGTTACTCACCCGTCAGTGTGAAGGGATCCCGACGGGAACGCTCCTCCAGCGAGCACCGCAGCCTTCGTGGGGAAGAGAGATGGGCAAATGAAACCCTCTTACAAGAGTACAGTGGCATTTGCATCCTTTGCCCTAAAATGGGGAGCGGCCGGCGGCGTGCCCGGCGCACCGGGCAGGGGAGCATCCTGCTACCCCGCGGCCAGACCCCGCCGGACTGAGAGAAAACATCCCCCGGTTTTCGTTCCCTCCTCCCCGGGGCGGGATACTGACCTTGCCTTGGCTCCGCTCCAGCGGCGAGCGAGCACGGGGC
>NW_009646404.1:1207467-1210096 GCF_000708025.1 Charadrius vociferus | reverse complement strand
GGGTCCCCGGTAGCACCGTGGCTCCCCGGGCTGCCGGCAGCAGCTCTGCCGGCTCTCTGCCTGCGCTAGCCTTTGCCATCGCGCAGCCCCGCTGTCCCGGCACGCTGCAGCGGCCGCTCACGAAACATATCTTAAATAAAAGCAACCGCCTGTGCCTGCATTTGAGCCGCTTTTCTGACTTCAGCGACCACTGCGGTTTTGGATTTAGCATCTACTGAGACGAGTCCTCAGTGCATTCTGTGTTAAATAACTAAGGTTAATTTGATTTGATGCACCACTTCATTATCATAAACAGCTCACAGTATGTCAGTCCTCTGTAATTACAGTTTCCTACAGCCGGCATCTTGTTCATTTTCCGTCATTGATGGTGCTTCCCTATGATCACCTCACAGCTAAACACTTCTGCGTGAACTTCCCCGAACAGTAATTAGGTGTCATTTATTCTGTAGCTGACGGTTATACTAATTTACAAAAATAGGGGCAAGGATATTAAATTTACTTTTCATTACAGCCACACTTGCCTCTGATGATTGGGATGAGGCTGCATGTGCAGGAAGGCAGGAGGGGAGGAGAAGGGACGGTCAGAAGGAAAGATGCTTCTGGGAAGGGGATGCCACAGTCGGGGGCTGTCGGGCTCTGCCGGTGGCACACAGGTGTCCAACAGCCCCAGAGACGCCCCCGGCACAGGCAGGTCGGGCTCAGCAGTCCCTGCAGAGAAGCAGAGGGCAAAGCACGGTGCCAGTCACCGCACCACAGCTGGTGGGCTCCCCGGCAGGAACGCTGTCAACTCGGCAAAGCGATGCCGCTCGTGCCCACGCTGCCAAGGAAGGAGGTGCTTCACCACCACCGACGATGGCAGGAGAGCGGGCAGAGAGCACAGCCAGAGTGCCAGCATGTGGCAAACTAAATATGCAAAGCCACAGCAAGCGCCGTTCTCCCGCTTGGCCCTTTTGGCCACCGGTCCCTTTTCCAAGACGGGCACCGCTGGACCGCCAGCAGCAGCGCTCTGCCTGCCAGCACACACTCACAGGGGCTTTGATTTCCCCCAAACACTGCGAGTCCATGAACAAACCTGCCAGCCTGCTGCCCCTTCCTGGTATCCCCACACATCCCCGGCCACGGGCCCCTCCTCTCCCGGTTAATTTGGCCTGGCCATGACACCCTGCAAGGAGCATCACCCGCGGAGGCAGCGCCGGGCAGGTAAAATGCCACTTTCCATTGGAGCCCCATCCTTGCAGAGGTCCTGCTGCTGCGGTACCCTCTGTGCCCACTGCAGAAACCAGGGGCCACCAGCCTCCCGTGGTCACGGCTGTCCAGTGACCATTCTCGAGGGCACCCCAAAACTCCTCTGGCCACTTCCCTGGCTCTGGCAGCCGCGATCCCCACTGCCTCACACCGAAGCCTTCATCCCAGTGAGGCTTCCCAGCCCGCTCTCCTCCGCACAGACACACATCCCATCAGGCTCGGAGCCAGCCGGGGTCCAGGGTCTGCTGGGGAACACCAGTAGCTCCTGCACCCCTAACGCAGCACCTCCAGCGCTAACGACTGCGGCTTTAATTGCATGAAATGACTCAGCACTGGGCCCTGCCACATGGAACCAGCCAGGGCCAAAGCCAGCAGTGTTTTACGTTGAATTAAAAAGTCATCCCCTGTTAGGCACGCGAAGCGGTGCTGCGGGTCAGGGCTGCCGCCACTGCGAGCAGCTACAGCCGGGCTGTCCTCCTCCTCCTCCCCCTCGGCTGCATCTTCCCATCGGAGCAAAGGCGCAGCCGGGAGCCAGTGAGGAGGACGGTCGCCGCAGCCTGTCACTGGGAGCCCTGCGCTGCCGGAGCGGGGAACAGACTGCCCCTGCAGCCCGTGGGGGGCTGTTGATCCGCCCTCCAAAACAGGGGTGTTTCCTCGTTGTCTCGAGTCTAATTACATCCTCGTACTGGAGGCGCAATGCTGGAGGGACCTGCCATTGGTTTTATTTGACAAATGACTCCGGTGTTTGGTGTCTTCCTTATTCGCAGCTACAGAAATACCACCACGCTGGCCCATCCCACGGGCACAGCGGAGCGGTTGGTGGGACAAACCCCGCAGCACCGCGCGGTCAAAACAACATTGGCCTGCTGGGAGGCAGGGGAGCACCCAGCGGCTTGAATTAACGATGCAAAAATAATTTAAAAGAAACACACTGTGCGCATGGGTAGAGTGGCAGATGCCACCAACTGCCTGACCCCCATGATGGCAAAGGTTAGAAATCCTAATGACAAAGCAGCCCTGCCCCAGGCTGAGTAAAGCCGCTCCCAGTGCCAGCACTGGAAAGTGATACACAGCATGCAACAGAAATATCCAGTATAGAAAAGGAATGTCCACTACACAAGAGGACTATCCAGTAAATGACAGGAATACCAAGTACACAAGAGTTAAAAAACTGTATAAAAGGGGACTACCCAGTACACAAGCAGTGTACCCAGTACACAAGAGGAACACCCTGGGAGAGCCCCGTCCCCAGGCTGCAGGCTGGGCTCCGTCTGCTCCTGCTGCCCCGGATAGACGGTGGCAGTGGCCACAGACCCATCCCCGGTGGCCTGGTGGCAGTGGGTGGCTTCCCCTGAAGCCGCCCCCCGCCCGGGCACCCCACAAC
>NW_009646404.1:1203214-1206827 GCF_000708025.1 Charadrius vociferus | reverse complement strand
CAGGCTCCATCCCTCCTCACTGGCAGGATGCTCTGCACGCAGGTCCCCGCTCACTGGAGAGCAAACAAAGTGCTCACCCGGCAAAAGCCACTCTCTGTTATAATTTCTATTCTTTTTTAAATTGAAATATCCACCGAGCTGAACTGATGGTGTTTGCACTGACTGCGGAATTAGCAGGGTACTAGACTGTAACAATATAAAATATATATTGTTAAAAGCCACTTAAGACTTTCTCTGGAAGGGTTTGCCGAACCTTTGAACGAGAGCCCAGGGGACAGCCCTTTATTACCGCTGTGACCAGGTCAATTACTCTAGAACTGAGCAAATTATTTATGAGGTGGTCGGCCTATTAAAACATTAACACATCCATCACTTAGCTGCTGATCTGGCTCCTGTCTTTATTGCGCTGGTGTTGGGCTTGGGAATTTACTGGCATTTTATTTGGTTCAAAGCTACATTTACAAGAAAAAAAAACCAAAAACCAACCCACAGCTTTTACTTTCACAAGAGCCCGAATTCCAGAAGGACCCTCTGGCTCCTCTGAACTCATGTGAACTATTTTTCATTTTTCATTTTGGTTTTTGCTTTTGTTCCTGTTGCCTTGTTGCGTGGTCCAAACAAAGGCACAATCGCGGGTCTTTAATTTGCAGAGATACTTCAGAGCATCAAAAATCAAATTTAGGTATTGCCATAGAATCTCTATCTGCCCTTTAAGTGCAAGTGCTTGCCGTGGGAATGCATGATGAACTAGCTGAGCCGCTCCTTTGAAAGTGATAAAGCATCAAATCTTGAGAATAAATGGGCTGTTACAGCTGTGGGCACCCCGTGGTTACAATACAGCAAGGAGAGGCAGATAGTGCTTCGCGGGAAGAGGGGGCATTTATTTCTGTCTGTCAAGACACGGGAAAGATGGAGAACATACAAGGGATAGGAATTAGTGTCTTAATCTACTGCGTTTACACTCTTCCCTTTTTTAAATGCCTTTTGGCTAGTCATTTCCCTGCATCTGATATTTTATTATCACGTCTTTTATGACATTTCCAGATACTTATTAAATCAAGATGGAGAGCTCTGCTTTGTGCGCCGGCTGTTTGATGGGGAACCCAGAGACCAGGTGAAGCAGATGGGAACGCATGGAGATGAGGGTCCGGCTCTGGATGTCCCCCTGGCTGGTGGGGAGCCGTGGGGGGATGCGGGGGCAGAGGACACGGGGCTGGTCTGCGGCCCCGAAGGGCCGTCCAGGGGCCTGGCAGGGGCTGCGGGGCAGTTTGTTGCTTAAAACAAGACAGAAAATGCTTGGAGGGGTTGGGGCACTGCAGCGGGACACTGTTGTGCAGCTGGGCAGTGGCAGACCTCGCCGCCGGGGGTACGGGGACCCTCCTCTAATGGAACCATGGATGAGCTTCACCCACGTGGGTTTAAATCCACTCCTACACCCTGTGGCGCTGCATCCCGGGGAGAAATGGATCCCCGGGTCTTAATCCGGCACAAGGGAAGGCTGAACGTAAATCCATATGAGCAGAAGCAAACAGAAAACCCACAGAGACCATCCTACGCAGTGTGCCCAGGCTGAGCTTTAGAAACCGGGGCCTTTCGTGGCTGGTGGCCGGAGCGGACACCCCGGAGGAGCCCAGCCTGCGCCAGGCACCGGCATTCCCCAGGGAGCCAGGAACAAGGTGCCTGCAGAGCTCTCCCAGCCCCGGCTCCCCCCCGCACTCCCGAAAACCCCCAGAGCCACCGATGGTGCCGCCATGAGCCCAACCCGCGCCTCCCCCCCCCTGCCCCCGGAGCGGCTCTCGGGTGGGCTCTGCCGCTTGTCACACGCATTTCCCAAATGCTTGAGGTTTTTCCGCGCTGGCCTCCTCTGAGCCATGGCTGTCCCCGCGAGGACGTGGGGGGTGGCAGTGCTGGAGCTCGGTACAGATGTGGCTCCAGGCAGCTGCTGGCATTATGAATCACGCTTCACCCTGGCGCGCAGAGCACGCAGACACACGCGGGTGCCCCACGCAGCCACCCTGCGGCATCGCCACTGCCCCACCGGGGTTGAGCTTCTCACCGAGAGCCTCGACCAGCGACCGCAGCATGGTCCTCACCCTCCAACCCACCACCACACTGGATGGGAGGTAGCTCTCCAGCCTGGGGGGTCCATACAAAGAGCAGCCAAGCTGACCGCTGGACTCAGGAAAGAAGGAAGAGCCCGTCACAGGGCTCCGGCGGTCACAAACGCGTGGGGCTCGGGTGTGGGAAGGACAGGGATGCGCTGCTGCGGAGCTCTGCTTCCCTGCCTGGCTCAGCGCCGCACCGCAACCAGCTTCAGAGAGGGCGCACGAGAGGATGCGGAGAGGGGCAGAGGATGGGGAACAGGATGTGAGAAACAACCACGTGAACGGTGCTTATTTGGCTGAAAGGAGCAGGAGGAGAAATAAAACCATAGTCCAAGAAGAACCGTAGTCCAAGAAGTGGCAGCAGACCCTTAGCTGTGAAACCACCTTCGGTGCACCCTGCACCCGCCTGCTGCTCGGCTCCCCACCAGCACACCCCGCTCCTCTCACCACAGCTCCTCCTGCCACTGGGGTCCTCCTTGCTCCGGCTTGGGTCCTGTCCATCCCTGTCCCATCCCGGGGTGGGGGAGGCAGAGGCCACACGAACTGTCCCCAGAGCCGGCTGCTATGCCAAGGGCTGCTCAAGGAGCTGCCGCAAAGCGGGATGGACTAAGCTGCTCTTCATGTCCCCTGTTGATAGGACAGGAAGCAGCAGGCGTGCATCTCTGTGAGAAAATTCTACCTTAGCTGAACAGACTGTGCCCAGTCTGGGATTGCCGTCGTGGCCCTTCTTCCCGAGGCACGAGCAGTGATGAGGCCGTCCACCCTGTAGACTCCTTCCCCCACGTCAGCACCCCAAAAGCATGCCTGCCTGCCCGCAGCAGCAGGACGCACATGGCAGAAACACCTCCCACTCGCCCCGACCCCGACCCCCACTCCGCCGCCAGCCTCCCCGGGGGGACTGCATGCAACAAACTCTCCATTTGTTGGCAGCCTTCTTAATTACCGACCATTTGTTAACAGCCTTTGATGAATTAATTCTTAATTCCTTGTGCTAATGGTGGAGGGCTGCTCTCCGGTGGTTCCTGCCGCTCTCAGCTCTGGGCAGAGCCCAGCTCTCCGGCCGTAGCCACCCGGCATGTGTGGCATCGCCCAGGTTTTGTAAGGGCTGGGAAACTCCGGGGCCCGGACAGGTCCTGGGTCTCTTGGCAGAGTTCTGGTGTCCCACAGGGTTTCGGCTCTTGTGTTTGAACGTTTGATTTCGGCGGCACCCGCAGTTACGAAGCAAACTCAGAAGCAGAGCCGGCGGCGGGACCCGCACTGCACAAGGTCCGTATGGACGGAGCACCTGGGCGAATCGGAGCGTAACAGTCGGGAAGGTCCTGGGGACAGGTCCCTGCTCCTGGGGAAGGTCCTGGGGGAAGATCTCTGCTCCTGGGAGAAGGTCCTGGCAGAAGATCCCTGCTCCTAGGGGAAGGTCTCTGCTCCTGGGGGAAGGTCACCAGCACTGGCAAGTGGCGGCTCCTGAAGGGTGGCTGTGTCCCCTCTTTGCATGGGGTATCTCCGCTGCT
>NW_009646404.1:1201743-1203177 GCF_000708025.1 Charadrius vociferus | reverse complement strand
GGTCGGGGGGCTGGCCCGGCAAAAAGGGGCTTCCCCGACAGCCCCCCCGACAGCCCCCCAGCTGGGAGGGAGGCGATGGGGATGAGGAGGAGGAGACGGGGGGGGCTGGGGAGGACCCACCGCCCCGTGGCTCTGGGCCAGCCCATGGGCCAGCCCAGCATAACCAGTGCACAGCTGGAGGACTCGGGGGTGGTCCTGCCCCCCGAGATGCCTGGCCGAGAGGTGACACTGAGGTCCTGGAACCCACCAGGAGCTGTGCCCACAGCTGCAGGCCTGATGAGACCAGCAATGAGAGCGTACAGGACACTCGTGTGTGCACACCGGGACGTGAGTGTGCAACACTGGGGGCTGTGCACTTCACGTGGAGGGTCACCAAGCTGCCCTGGGGCCTCCACCACGTCCTCTGGGTCACACCGTGTAAGAGTAACCAACTCCTGATCTCCTGGGAGCCCCCCGGGACTCCAGCACTCAAAAACCCCCTTGTAAACTAAAAACCAGCTGAACGCACCTTCACACATCCTCTCTCTTTGCGGGGCTGGCGGCAGCAGTCTCGTGGTCCTTGCAGCCAGCGCAACCTGGGATATTTCCCCAAAAACATGGGTCTCGGCAGCCTGTCGCTACTCCCCGTGCCGGCAGAGAGCAGGGGCACAGCCAGCCCTGCCGCCCCGGCCGTGCCACGCACGCCTGCGCCGGGGCCCCGCGCCGCTGACGGGGATCGCTTTTCCTCATTACTTATCTCCTTCGTACCACAGGGGAACGTTCACATGAGCAGGTTTTGATGGGAGCGGAATTGCTTGCCGTGAAACTATTAGGGCGCGGGACGCCGGGTGATTGGCAGCCGCATTCAGCAACACACAGAAATCCCTTTTTTTGTTGTTTCTGCAAGCATCTTTAAAGATGTCTCTGAAACATATGGCTTCCTTCAGCTGCACAAAGGGGCTAATGATCACCCGGGAATGCCCCGAGTATTAAATATGGGATCACTACAGTTACAATGCCACACCAGAACGGCAATTCATATTGCGTGTCAGCTTAAAAGAGCTTTTGTGGATAATAAGTTCAAGGACAAAAAAAAAAAAAAAAAATTTAAAAAATTGTTACCGATGCTTAAAACTGCGGTGGCTGCTGTGGCGTGGTCCGACCTGCGAGCCGGGCTCGGCCCATTGTGTGCCCCGCATCGCAGGCTGCGCCTGAGCCATTTTACTTTTCTCTCCCGTTTCTCTGCTGACAATGCACGGGGAACAAAGGCTTGTGCCTGAACAGGGGCAGTAATTCATCCGCGCCCTTCAGCGCCTGCACGCAGCTGCCCTCTTCCCAGCACGGCTGCCAGCCGTACCAGACACCGATTCACCCAGCCCTCCTTTCCCATCGTCTCCAGGGAGATGGCGATGGACCTGCATCCTAATGCTGGGCAGTCGGCATGCTCCGCACCCC
>NW_009646404.1:1199328-1200873 GCF_000708025.1 Charadrius vociferus | reverse complement strand
TTTTAGCTCACGTAGCATTTAGGGTCACATGCTGCCGTGAGCATCGGTCGGCACCGTCACGTGCCTGGGGTCAGGGCTCACGTGACGAGCAAACCTGATGAAGTGCCACTACGACCCATTTCGCGGCGACCCTAAAAAACTTCGTTGTAAAAATCTAATTTATAACGGGTTAATGAAATAATTAATTTTTGAAGTAGGCTTCTAACCTTTAGAACCAAATAATTTCGGGGGGAGGGGGCGGGAGAGAAAGAGATGGGAATGAAATGCCAAGATTTCGATGAATATTTAATACACCCTCCGCGCTCCTCATAAGCTCCTGCGCCTTGGAGCCGTGCCAGCGCCATTTGAATACCATCCTTTGTTAATAACTAAATTGACGCCTCTGTTGCTATTCGGTGTTTGCGGCTCTATCAAGCTGTAATCTGTCACAGTGAATACTGGGGGGGAAGCGTAACTCAATGAGCGCCCGCCCGTCCCCGCCGCGCCGCCCGGACAAAGCCCAGGGCTGGTCCCACAGCCCGGCGGCACCGTGGCACGCAGGGCACTCCCCCACCCTTCCGCCCATGCAGAAACCCAGATAAATATACACACACACATATATGTGTATATATAAAAATACATATATACATATGTTGGGGTTTTTTTCCAGCCAGAATTAGCATCAGGAAGCTTTGGGAGGTTTGTTCCTGCCATATTAAGCGCAGAATTTTGCATTATTTCAAATATTCTTAATTTCAAGCAGAAAGTAACGTGGCACATACGTTTCTGTGATTACACAAATAAACATCTCTCTTCCCCCCTGCCAGACAAAACCTCCCCCTTGACGCCTGTGGAACTGGAGGGGGCTGCTCACACTATCGGCAAGGACAGCAACAGTCGCGACATCCCCAGCGCAGAGGGGGCAGGATGCAGGGACCGCGACCGCCCGCAGGGCCAGAGCTGACAACGGGGGATGTCATATTTGGGAAAAGGATGGGGTTACGAACCAGCTACGCCCCCACTGGCCATTGATGGGCTGAAATTAAAAATCTAGTTCTGCGTGCACACCAAAACACAAACCAGATAAATAAATGGGGAGTTGGACTAGATGATCTCTAGAGGTTCCTTCCAACTCTGAAAATTCTGTGAAATAAGAAAATTTTCCCTATGGAAATCGAGCAGTACAGCAAAAACAGACATCTCGGTGCTGCAGGGAGGATTCGGGTACGGCCCCGTTCCTGCGGTGGGGCTGGGTCCGCGTGCCGACGGGGACACTGCCGCTGCCACGGGGCGCCGGGTCCCTGGTAGCCCTCCTTACTTCACAATTAGTTTAACTAATTGGGCAACAGCTCCAACGTAATTCACTTGATTCCCCTAAACCATTAATTATTCTGCATTCAGGACAAACACGCTCTGCAGTTTGCTGCGCGCAGCATGCCGGCAGCTTCATTGGCATTCCCGGCACGCGGCAGCCGCTGGGAACGGGTGTCTGCGGCTGTGCCGGGCTCTAACGAACCGCGGCGAGGGAACACTCAATTGGCCACACACGGGAGGAAAGGCTGGGGG
>NW_009646404.1:1197889-1199248 GCF_000708025.1 Charadrius vociferus | reverse complement strand
GGCGGCCTGCGGCTCCCGCTCCCGGCACCAGCGTGCCGGCGGCACAGGGTGTGGGCAGAGCGCCGGTGGCCGTGCCAGCACCTCACCGCGCACGAGGGGAACCGGTGCCTCATTTCCACCGGCGGGGCGTGCTCGGTGCTGCTGGTTAATTTGGCGCATGTCGTTGCCATAACAGGCGCTCGCTGCCGTTCCCTGAGCATCACGAGGGCTCTGGGCTGGTGCAAGAAGAGACGGCGCTGCTGATGGGGAGAGAATCAATGCCAGCACCGGCATCCTCCGGGGAGCCAAAACGGGTGGAAAACCACTGGGATCAGGCAACTTGCAGCTTTTGGTGCCCGGGGACTGGCTCTGCAGTGCCACTGCCGCTGCCACGGGGATGGTGGGTCCATGGCCCGATGGTGGGTCCGTGGCCTGATGGTGGGTCCGTGGCCCGATGGTGGGTCCCTCCCTGAGACACCTTTGTCACTGAAAGGCTGACCCGTAGCCACAGCTCCCACCTGAGAGCAGCTCATTCCCGCACACTCCTGCTTGGGATCGGGCTGCTCCCATCCCCACATCCTCTTCTCCCCGCTGGCTTCCAGCTGGCCAAGGCACAGAGAAAACTCAGCTGAGGAAGGACACAGCTGGTCTCTCGGCCATGCCGCCGGCACGGGGTGGGAAGGACATGCACCCCCTCCCTCCCTCTGGTACACTGTGAACCCCCCCGCACCCAGGCGTGAGCGTGGCACAAGTGCATCAAAGTGCTTCTCAGGTCGTCCCCAAAAACACCAAGCTGTCCCTCACCCTACCATACGCTAAGATCACCATGAGTATCTACCTCCTTGCTGCTCGAAGGCCCGGGAGGGCAGGATTTCACAGCTCCGGTGCTGTCAGCATGGGGATGAGTCGCTATGGGGGGAGCCAGTGCCCACGGAGCGGGGTCCCCGCAGTGCTGCTCGTGGCCTCCCTCCATGCACGGGCTGCGGATGGAGCGGGACCTCCTGCGCCGGTGCATGTTTGCAGCCCCTCTCCTCGCACTGCCACTGGGATGCCGCTGGGTTGCACCCTCTGCCCTGCAGACCCACGGCGTCATAGAATCATCACAAAATCATAGAATTGCTGAGGTTGGAAGGGACCTTTCAGATCATCAAGTCCAGCCATTAACTTAACTTGATAAAACCACTTCTAAACCATATGCCCAAGCACCACGTCTGCCCTTTTTTTAAACACCTCCAGGGTTGGAGAATCCACCACCTCCCTGGGCAGCCTGTTCCCATGTCTGATAACCCTTTCTGTGAAAATTTTTTTCCTAATATCCAATCTAAACCTCGCCTGGCATAACTTGAACCCGTTTCCAGGCCCATCCCGGAAAACTTGAAC
>NW_009646404.1:1188700-1197612 GCF_000708025.1 Charadrius vociferus | reverse complement strand
GCGGGGGCTGCCCCCGCACGAAGCAACCCGGGCGGCTGCCGGGTACCGGCTCATTCGTGGAGGCGAAAGGGAGCGGCCGGCTGGAGACCTGGCATTTTCAGGAGGTTTTCTTCCCTCTCAGCAGAGATGAAGGAGCGCCCCGGCTTCATCTGTCACTCCAGCGCTGCCGCACAGAGCCGTAGGCGCCGTGTTATGTCCTTGAGACACAGACCGATGCCATCTGGGCAAAATGCCACGAGATCCCTGGAGACCGGGGAGTATCGCGCTGCATCCGAGAGCCGCACGGAGCGTCGAGCACGCCGCCGCGATCAACAAATATTAACTGCTTTGTGGCTGGGGCGAAGCGCGGGAGCAGGGGGTGCGTGGGGGGACGGCTCAGCAGGGAGCCGGGGAGCTGGCACGCTGTTAACCCTGCGCCAGGCATCCCTCCGGCGGGGGCTGCTCCCACGCACGGGCCAGGGGGCAGTGGGCAGGTCTCAGTGGGGCCGGCAGGACACGGAGCACTGATGCACCTCGATGCTATGGGACACGGATGCTCGGAGTGCTCCATCGCCACCTCTGCACCAGCAGCGCTGGTGGATGCTGTGCTCTGTGGGGCTTCACAGCTCTCCGATGAGGCCATCCGGGCACACGGGGCTGCCTGAGCATCCCCTCTCCACAGCTGCCCCCCAGGCAGCGCCCGCAGGACCCCCACAGAGGGGAAGTCATCCAAGGGATACATGCACCGGTCGTGTTGTCACAGGGGAATCAAATGCCCCGACCTGCCCAGATGAGAGCAAGAGCAAAGGGGCACCCAGGGGGTTTGTCCCCGGCTGCAGAGGTGCCCCTGAGTCTCGGGCAGCAGCTGAAGGGCAGGTACCCACCCCTTGCTCCTCCTTGCCTTCTGGTGGCAGATGTCCTGCACGTGGTGCCAGCCAAGCCACTGCCACAGAGCACCATGGCTGCAGGCGACCAGCGGGCACAGCCACAAACAAGCAGCTCCGGTGCGCAGGTCCCCATCAGCGTCCTGGTCATGAAGAGATTAAAAGAGAAGCAAACCAAGCACCGAAGAGGGAGGAGGAGTGAAGCCATTCAGCACAGAGGGATCACGGGTGCTTTTCCCGGGGGAAGGAGCAGTGCCACCGGCTCTGCCGGCGTCCCCAGCGCTGGCTGTGCCCTTCACCGGCACAGGGCAGGCGGCAGCCGGAGCCGGGGAGCTGCAGAAGGCAGGACAGGTTTGCACCGACACCTCACTCCCTTCCTTCCACGAGACACCCAGGAAGAGCACTCTTCCCTAATTTACAGGGTGTAAACCCCACCTCTGGGTTGTGGCTCCGGGGCAGCCAGCGGTGAGACCGGCAGCTGCACAGCCGTGTGTTGAGAACTCTTCCTTACGGAGTTCTCCACTTCTTGTTGCTCGGCACCCAAACTTCAGTTGGGGATTTTTACAATTGTTGCCTCCTCCCCACTCATCGGGGAGGAAAAACTCCAGAGAAACGTCCACCCCCCACTGCCTGCGACGCGGGTGCTGATGATGAACAGCCCCAAATCCCCATCAGCCGGCTGGAGGGTGTCGGGCAAAGCAGAGCACACACGGCCGTGGTGAGAGTGGGGACCGGGACCAGCCATGGACATATCCTGCTCCTCTGCCTGCCCAACGGGACAAACCACCCCAGATCGGCACCTCCCGTACCGAAGCTTCACAGCAAATCGCACCTTCAGCCTCTCCTGGACCAACCCTTGGTCACGGTGTGCATCTACCAGGGAACTGCAGCCCGCTAAGGGGGGAGACCAGAGGACAAAAGGCCTGACCCGCTCGGCTGCCGAAGCACGTGCTCAGCATCCCGGCAGCGCCCGTTCCCTGCCCACAGCCACGGCTGCAGCAGGAGCCCAGCAGCATCCACGCGCTCCGTGAGGCCGCCCAGCACAGCGCTGAGAGGGAGACTGGGGCGGCGTGAGGCGAATCGCATCCGTATTTTAAAAAGGAGAAAATTCAATATTTTTTGGGGAAAAAAAAGTGATGTAAGAAAAGTAACAGTCCTGGCAACCCTAGAGCTACTTCAGGCTCCCGAAGAGTCATCATTCAGAGCAGGCTGGTTGAATGTCTGCAGTGCCGAGTTATTGCTGAGACAGACCCAGCTTGTCCTTTTTAACATATTAATTCATTTTTATGGGTTGATCCGTATCAGTTTCTCTTTTTGTTTACGAATTTGGGCCCTCCCTGGGAGCAGACAACGTCCTCTGCACAGAGCCCCCCCGGAGCCACGGGTCCAGGCGCCTTCACCCAGGGACCAAAGTGGCACGAGGGTCTGGCACGGGGGTGCCCGAAGGAGCGGTCTCAGCCCCTGTGACACCTGAGCCAGCTGCACCCAAACCCGAAATTGTTCTTCTTCACAGCTGATGTCTGCCCCGACCACCTTTGTGTGAGACTGAGATCAGCTTTAAAATCAGACTTCAAAAAAACTGCAACCAAAGCGGCCCTGTGCTGTCCCTCATCACAGAAGTCCTTTTCTCCCTCCAGATCCCACGCACGAGACCTGGAAACTAGTCCAACACCGGGGTGAGCGGGCAGAGGAGCTGCTGGAGCTTCCAGCAGGGAGGATGCTGCCCATTGCCCGGAGCTGGGAGAGCCGCCCCAGAGCCACAGCAGGGACCTTCTCGGGACCACGGGAGAAGTCCCATTTTTCCCAGCCCTGCACAAACCCTCTGCAGCGGGGACCTGCGTCTGCCTGGGGTGTGAGAAATCCCCAGGGGAGCCAAGGGCCATCCCCGCCCGGCCGAGACTTTACGAAAAGGGCCTTCTTGCTCTTTGCTGTGGGAATGAGCTGGAAGGGGAAAACGTCAGATAAAGCCAAGGTTGAATGAGTGAAGGGAACCGTAAGTCTTTTTGTTTCTCCAACTCCTCCTGCTGCACTTGCCATCGCCGGTGGGCTCAGCTCTCGGGGAGCTGCCCCCCAGGAGCCCTGTGCTCCCCCACTACCTCCGCCGCGGGACCCTTCCTTCCCCCTCGGTCCCAAGGGTTTTGGTGGAGGTAGAGCCATGGGTCGGCACCTCTTACCCATTCCTTTCTGCTCCCGAGATCCCCGGTTACATTTTCCTGGCCACGATTTGACAAGTCTTCCATTACCTACATCAAAACCCAACACGGGCTCACCTGGCTGGAGTGCGGCGGGTCCCTCCTCGCCCCGGTGGCTCTGCAGCCAGCGAAGCAGCCAGAGGGTCTCGCAGGGGTGCGGAGCTGCCCCCGGCCTCGGCCACGCACAGGGAAAGGCAGCAGCAACACTCCAAAGCCTCATCTCAGCCAGCAACAGTGCAGCTTTGACCTGGAAAAATGTTTTTCTTACCAACCCTGAGGACTTACAGGCGCTCTGTGCTGCGGGATGCCACGTCTGCGCCGTGCAGATTGGGCTGAGGACGGGCTCAGATCACACCCGGCTGTGGCCAGCACAGGGCATCCAGGCAAGTCTTGGTGTCCCCTGCCTACCCGGGCCCTACGAGAAACAGCGATGCTGACAGAAGGGATTTCATCGTGTCTCCCTAAATTAGAAGGGTTTAGAAGCCAAACAGTTCCGCGCTTACTCTCAAGCATGGCACTTGAGCGGGGAGGTTTCCTGTCCCTTGCCTGGCACCTTAAATCCCCCTCTCCTGCCCCTGCCAGCCAGGCTGCATGCAGATGTCTGTCTGTCTGGCCGGAGATCCTACTTTCCTGCCATCATCCCAACGCAGGACCCGCTCCGCCCTGCCCTGCCTGCATCTCGTGCTTCGTTAGTCGCTGCAGCTGTGAATTGGGCACACGGAGAATTTGCTGAAGCCCAGCAAAGAACCACTACGTACAGTTAAAATATACATCCAGTTAATTACTGATAATAATGTATTTCCCTCTCCAATACAGCTTCGAGCGAAACTTTTGCTGAGGACGGCAAAGCAAAACGCTTTGTTTCCATTAGTTTTTTTTTTAAATGAAAAAGCCTAATTTGTCTTAACATGACACCAAAAGCCAGCAAAACATTCTTCAGCTCCAGCCTGTGCTCACTAACAATATCTGCGCAGTCACATACCAAGGAGATTCAATTATCTGGCAGAACATGTCCCAGAGGCATTTAGATAATTGCAAACATAAGTACAAAATCTGCCACTAATTATTAAAGAAATACCAAATAAGGAGACCAAATGATAGAAAAGGAGCGTTACTGGGTGCAAAAATCATTCACACACGCTGGAAGGGACGGGGTTTTCACGGGGGTGCGTCTCGGCCGTGCTGGGAAAGCCCGAACCCTGCGGAGCCGGGGGAAAGGCACCGCCGTCCCCACAGCCCCAAAACGGTCCGAAGGACAACGTGTGGGATAGGGGACGAGGCTCCCCCAGCACCAGCACCAAACGCGCCTTGGGGTGAACCCCAAACCCCCACCCCATCCCCGGGGACAGCCCCGGCGGCGGGGCAGGTCCTGGCGAGGCAGCCCCCGGGCAGAGAGATCCTCCGTGCAGTGAGCATCAAGGTGGGCTTTACCTCCTTGTCTGCTTAGATTCGCTTTGTCTTTTCTTTAGAACTGCACGCTCTCTACATGAAGATTTTGGGAAGCAGGAGTTCCCTGAGGGGAAATTCAGGAGCAGGGAGATGCTGGCAAAGCGGCTGGAGGCTGCTGCACCGGTGCTGCCTCCCTCCCCTTCCCAATTACCTTTTGCACAACGTGATGCAGAGACGAGAACCGCGTTCTGTGGTACTTGGGCTGACATTTCTGCTACCTACCCTGCAATAACAGCAATTACGCTGAATATAGGTCACAAATGATTTTTGTTGAATATTCAGCAGCTTGAATCAGAAAACAGGCATATACAAATGGATGTTTTTCCCTATCTCCTCCGTGTAATAGCTACAGATTTCCTTCCAGTGCGCCAGGCAGCGAGAGCAGAAGCAGACAAGATGCTCATTAGACAACATCAAAACATACATCAGAGCTTCAGCGTATCCCACACCGAAGAGCAATCCTGACCAGGGAGGAAAGCGCTGCTCCGCTGCAAACACACGCTTATACCAGGGCACTAGTTTTTTTTGTCGCTTTTAAGAGAGGCTGTTTCAATAACCTAATGCAGGGCCGCTGGGCTCCGTCCTCTGAGATTCCCAGGACCTGCCTACCTGCTCCTTTTCTTCAGCCTTCCCGAGCTGCCTGGGTTCTCATGGTCCCCGGGGGACACGAGCTGACATGTAAAAAGATCCCAAACGTAACCCTGTAAGTCAACAGGAGTTTGGATGCCGAATTGAGCAGAGGCAGGATTTCATGCCATCTGTCCGGTACCGTCCTGCTGTCCTGCCCATGGCACGGCGGAGAATTCCCGAAGCCCAGGAGACCCGGCTTTCCCAGCCCAGCGGCAGCGTCGGGGGGTCGGGATGCCCAATCCGGGTCCCCGTGGAGCATCGCCTGCCCGGCTCTGTCCTGAACCGTGAGATGGCAAAGCATCAGCGGTAGGGTGGAAAGTGGCAGCTGTTGAGGGCTGGTATTTCCAGCTCCAAAGATGATTTGGAGGCTGTTTAACTGTGATTAAAAAAAAAAAAAAAAAAAAAAAAAAGGAAGAGAGAGAAACAAGGCAAAAAAAAAGGAATGAAAACCAACCCCACACTGTGATTCGAAATGGGAACGTGTTCTGCTTATAATTCAGTGCCACTGCTGGTTATTGTTACGATCTATAATTACGGACTGCTTTGCATCCCTTGAGGTTCAGCTTCCTTCCCACCAGTCTTCGGAGTTCAGTCATTTACCCTTCCCGTGTTTGCAGATGCCCTTTGGGTCTGTTCTCCCTTCTCCTCACAAACTCCTCAAGGCACACGGGGGGTCTGACCGGCTGCAGGACACTCCCAGCCACGACCTTCAGCCCTGCCGGGCTCCAAGAAGGAACACTAAAGGTCCACCTGGAAGCAGCAGAGCTTTCCCGTTTTGTCCCCTCCGCTGCCCGCCCGCAGCGTGGCTGCGAGAGCCGTCCCTGAGCACGGAGCTGAGCTCCCAACCGGGGAAGGAGCAGGAGCACAAGCGACGATGCTGCTCCACGCGCCGCCCAGCCGAGGGACTTGGAAGGAAGCCCATGTTTGAGGGCTCCTAAAGGGAAAGCAGCTTCTCCGTGACAGCGTTTTGGCAAAACCAGCGTTATTTAAATACAACAGTTTCTTCAGTCAAAGTAAATAATAATTAAGTAAACCCAATTAAAGTCAGGAACGCTCAAAAATATTCTCAGAAGTGCCCCAGCGTTTGACTCGGCTCCTCGCAGGAGGAGTAGGGGCTCGTTTCAGAGCTGGGGTGGTGGGGACGTGGCCAGTGATGGCTGAGCAGTAGGGCTGGGCACGGGGATGCGCGGGGGCGAGTGGCCGGAGGGTCCGGGCTGCAGGTGGGACGAGGTGGCACAGGGGCGCCTCCACCTCCCCCCCCACCTCGGCACTGCGGCGTCTCAGCTTCCGAGCACTGTTTTGCTCCTGACCCTCAGGGTGGAGGACACACGCTCTCAACACGGGCAGCCTGAAGGTAACCAGCAGATAACAGCTCTGGGGGCACAGCCCACCCCCGGCACTCGGCTTTCACTCTACGCCATGTCCCTGGGGCAGAGCAGGAGCTGCCCTGGCTGTCCCCCCGGCGCCGGAGGGGTCCCTGGGTGAGATTTACAGGAATCAGCCAAAACAGCCCGGGAGGAATCCAAATGTGTCTGAGGATGGACCCACGTGCCCCCAGCTCCGCCGGGCTCAGGGCTGCAGAGCAGGGCAGGGGATGCTGCGAGAGCGTGTACATCCACGCGGCACATCTCGCCGAGCAGGATGTATGTCAAACAGAACATAATTATATCTCTGCGGTGACTATTTTTCCACCATGTCCTCATTTCCATGCTGTCCTTAAAACAAATGCAGAATGTTTTCGCCTGCAACACTGAGTATTTAAGTTGCTCGGGTATCCTTTTGTTCGAAAGGCTCTCTCCTTTCATCAGCATAATAGTAAAAAAAATTAAATTGAGCTCTTTTTGAGGATATCCTTAAAAAGCGCAGGCATCTTGGAGGGATGCCAAGGTGCTTCCTGAGCTGCGCTCGGAGCAGGACGGCGGGCAGAAAGCCTCCCGCCTCATTTAGTCTCTGCTTTGGTTCTCAGCTTGCAGAAAATTGATGAAGGCTGCTGGCTTGGCAGCTACAGCCGTCAGATACGTTTGCAGACATCTTTATTTGTTTTCCCCGTGAAAACATCACGATGTGTCTATGCTGATGGCAACGCTGAAAACAAACCAGGAAAATCCCACCTCCAGCAGACCCCGACCCAAGGAGCTGCGGGGGCGATGACCGAGCCGGCCACCCCGCACAGCCGGGGACCACCGAGGGCACGTGCTGAGCCCCGAGTGGCAACCAGACCCTGGGAGGGCAGACCCCGCTCGCACCCATGGCCGGCAGCGCCGCCGTGCAAAAGGCAGATCGTACAATCCTCGCTTGGCCTCGGCTTTTACCAATCAACAGTCAGCCAGCATGACAAATAATTGTTTGCAGCTGTCATTAGCTGAAAACAAGGCGAATCTGCATATGCTTAATCTTAATTAGGCAGACTTGGCAAGGAGCCCTTGCTCGTTGCTACCAAACAACCGTTTCGCACACAAAAGGGCGACAAAAGCTCAGGCGTCTGCATGCACACACACACACATGAAATGCGGATGGAAAAACCTCCCGCAGAACCTCCTCCTGCCCCGTCCCGCGGAGGGGCCGTGGGGTGGGAGGGCGCCCACCCAGAGCTGCCCCGTGTCCTGACCTCCCGCCACCCCTCCGGCCCGGGTGGGATGCACGGTAGCGGAGCTGCTCTAAATCAAAGCCGAGGAATTTCACCACCGAATGAATCGTTGCTAATTATTCAACTCTTGTTTACCTCTCCGCGGAGCGGGCGTTGACGGACCTCGCCGAGGCATTTCCAGTCGAGGAGGAGGAGGAGAGGAGGTTTGGGTGAGCCGCCGGGGCGGGCTCTGGCGCCGTATCAGGACTTCGAATTTGTGAGCGAAGCCCTCGGCCGCCTGGGGAGGGAAACCGGGTCACGGGCTCGGCAGAGAGCGCCTCCGGCCCCTCGTGCCCGGTGATGACATCAGCGCCACTGCGCCGGGGCAGCACCGGTGCCAGACGTCCCCAGCAAACACAGGCGAAGCCCCAGAGTCCTGCCGAGCACCCCGTCCTCCACACATCTTCCTCCTCATCACCATCATCCTCCTCCTCCAACACCCTCCCGCCCGGATGAGCCTGGCACGACCCAACGGGGCGTTATTTTGCTATCGCACAAATGATGAATACAGCCACGATGGGTCTGGAAAGATGTCATGCCCCACGTGCCGCGGAGCCGGGACCACCTACGAGGGCACTGCGGTTCACCTGGCACCTGTACCGCCGGCACCGCGTGCCCCGCACACCCGCCCCGTGTCAGGCGCTGCCGACTCACGCGTTGCACGCACCGAGCCAGGCAGGAGGAAAGCTGCGTGAGCCCACATGAAAAATGCCAGTCCCGAGTCAGTGCCCTCAACCCACGAGCTCTTACCCAGGAGCCGGCGGGCGGCAGAGCGAGCGGAGGCACCCACATCCCGCGCCCTCGCAGCACGCCGGGCGGGGAGATGCTCGCCGGCAGACGCAGCGAGCCGTCGAGGCGGGTTGAAGGTGTCGGCACGCAGCATCTGGGTGAAAAGAAGATGTAACTCAGATGAGGAACGGGAAAATGTGTTTACTGCAAAGAGACACCGCGCTGATGGGAAACAAAGAAGATGCTCCAGCACAGCGCTGCGGGAAAGTCTCGCTGAGATGAACAGGCCGACCCTGAGATGCGTGCGAGTCGGTGCCGGGCTGGAATGGGGCTCGGAGCTGCGGCTGGATGGGAACAACCAGCTCACCCGGCACGGGAGGAGGCGCTGGGGGAGGGTCAGCACCTCCACCCCCGGCAGTTCAG
>NW_009646404.1:1183526-1186216 GCF_000708025.1 Charadrius vociferus | reverse complement strand
TGTTGGTGCCGTTGCCGTGGGTTGGTTTGGTACTAGGGAAGAGCCAGTGGGGCTGAACACCGCCAGAGAAGCGGTGTAACGCTGGGGACGGGCTGCATGGTAAATGCTTGGAGAACCACCAAATATTTAAGCAAAAAAAAAAAAGCCCATTAAGGTAGATTTTTCTGGATGAAAGCAAGCCCATTATTTTATAAACTGCCCCTGCCCCACCGGACAAGGCAGCGAGAAGCGCCTGCGCCGGCTTTGCAGTGCCTAATTTTATGCTTTATCAATTTACAGCTTATTCTACACAGAGGGGAATTAAAATAAGGCTGGGAATCATCAAAACATTTCACTTTTAATTGAAATTGACTCCAAGATTATACATTAGGGAGGCTAAATGAAAGACATTACACCCAAGCAAACTACTCTACCTGCTGTCTTTAAGAAAATACCAGCCTGGCAGCTCGCCGCGCGGCCCCGACTCGGCGTGGGGATCGCCGCAGCTGTGGGCAGAGCGCTCGACAGACACCAAAATAACCCGTCACGAACAGCTTCAGTTCAGCAAAAAGCACAGAGGTTTGAACGTTTAAAGCAGAAACCTCCGAGTGCTTTGAGTAACTGTAATTAATGTATTCAACATGAGCGGTGTCAAAAACTAAGACGTGACGGATAAGGAGGAGCCCACGGCTTCCCCTGTTTGACATCCAGAGAGAGAGAAATCCATCTGCAGACATTTAAAACACGAAATGTATTTCAGAAGAGACGACGACTGCAGTATTACTTTATTCTGCCCTCACGTGTAATGTATTTTGCAGATAAAAATGAATGCAGGTTGCAGGTGTAAGAGCCCATTGTGCGGATTGCAGCCCGGCCGCAAGGACCACAGCTGCACTGGAAAACAAACAGAGATAAGGAAGAGGTGTTATCTTCATAAAATATTTCCTATCAGATTATATTTACAAATAATTCGAGCACACCGATGGGGGTTGTGGGGGAGGACGGTCCGGACAATAGAAATAGATATGGGAAATAGAAAATGAGATGTGAAATTCATAATTGGAAGTAAAGACCACGTCCTTTCTGAAGTTACAGGCTAACACGCATTAAATACCTGCCCCTCTCAGGGCAGTGTGGGAATAGGAAAGTCTGAGCTGTTTCTCCTGTTTCTCATGTGTTTGATTCTCTGACATTATCACAAAAGATTTAATCAATTGTTGCTGAAAATTGTATTAAAAAAGAAATTAAAACCTAGCTCAGCAATGTTTTGTTCAGGTCCATAAAAACAATTTAAAGTACCGGCTTAGATTCCAATAGAAATGTAAATTGCGACAAAAATCCTAACTCAATCATCTGCAAAGCAAGGCTTACAGAAAAATGAGGATCTTACACACTCACTCTATAAGCAGAAGCACTTCAGGGGCTGTCTCTGCCCAGGCAAATTCGAGCAGCCTTCACACAGCCGCGGAGATTTCTGTTGTTACCTCCACAGAGGAATCCTACAAACCCACGAATGGCTCATGCGATGCAATTACTTAGCTGTAAGTGGGGCTAAATAACTTAGAAATTAAACAGCAAACGAAAAAAAAAACCACTAAAATTTCCCAAACGCAGAACTGCTTGCAATTTTTAGCCGCGGTTCAAAATCACTAACTTGTTCCAGTGAATTTTTCCAGCTCCAGAGACCGATCGCGGGTAATTTAAGCGGAATATTTCGTTGGTGAGTGCGGGCAGAGGGGCTGCCTGGCAGGGTGGGAGGAGGCTGCGGCCGTCCCCCGGCTGGATGGGCGAGATTGGCGTTCAAGTTGGCAAAACCACCACCTTCTGTTCTGATCACTTGATCGTAAGTCATTTTCCGTTCAGGTAGGAACTGCCCGTGTCGGCAGTGGAGGAGCTCAGGGCCAGGACGTCCACCCTGATGAGCAGAGGGACACCCCGTCCCCCCCGGCCATGGTTGGGGAGCTGCTTCCCTGGCCAGGAACAGGGACCGTGCCTCGGTGGGCCACCTCTTACACCACGGGCCATAATTAGGAGCTGAGCAGTGTGATGAGGTGGCCCCGTGGCATTTGCACCCCAGCCTCATCCCCAGGGGCGGCGGAGCCCCAGAAACAAGCTGGGGTGGGGGGTGTCAGAGCTGCCACATCCCCACCACCGCGGGGGGAGTCCGGTCCCCCGGCCCCCCCCAGCCACCCCCGGCTGCCCCTCCGGCTGGAGCCCGGCTTCCCTGTGCAAGCCCTGGGTAATTCATCTCGGATCTGGAGAGCAGGTGAACCTGTCCTCCAACTGGTCATGAGCTTTACTGCGTGTTTCTTGAAGGAGTCAATCACTCATCAACCCCGGGGCAGGAGTCCAGCTGCCCTCCCCTGCCCTGGCCACGCCGCATGGGGACCATGGCTGCCATCACGCAGCACAGCAGCTTCGCCAGGGTGATGCTCCCAAAGCCCCCAGAGCCCTAATAGCTTCCACCACCCCCACCGCTGAGCGCTGCTCTCCCTTTTTAATTAGGGAGGCTCCTTCCCTCCCAAAGGTGCGCTCCCCCACCAGCTCACCCGGCATCCCCCAGCCCAGCGGGACTCCTGAAAGCTCCAGCCCTTGATTAGCTCTTCCTTTTAATTAGTCTTATTCAGAGGTGTTGCCTCCTTCAACCTTGGGCTGCCTTTGCTCTTTCTTCCTGACCTGTTAACTGAACCTGGGGGCAGCAGCTGCCTCCC
>NW_009646404.1:1148084-1183408 GCF_000708025.1 Charadrius vociferus | reverse complement strand
CGGCCATGCACCCCCATCGCCGGCCCCGCATCCCGCTCCAGATCGAACGGCTTGACGGCTGCTGGCTTCAGGCAGGAGTCATGCCGAGCGGTTGGCTAAGCTCTCAATGTGATTATTTTATACTAAAATTCTTCCTAGTTCCAGGGGAACGACGCAAATCTCAGTTGATCCCATTTCAATATGAGTCCCAGCCTCTAAAGAACAAACCCCTCCACCTGCTGGGCAAGAATACAGGGAATAATTCGGCAACGATTTCTTTAAAAGCTGTGCCTTCCACCTGGCGTTGAGGTTCAACTTTAAAAAAAAAAAAAAAAGTTCAGTAACAAACGCCACAGTCTTGGAAGACACCAGGCTGCATACAGAAAGTAATCTCTATTTCCCTCCTTCCACAAAACCCAGTCTTTGATCTGAGATGATGAGCGGGGTTTGCTGTGTGTCTAACCCCCACAGGGTGAAGATCATCACACACAGGATGGGTACACGCTGCTTTCGCTATTTAAGAAAGCCTAAAAGATACTAAAGAATACACAATAGTGCCTTTAACTGTAGTGATGGACCCACGAGGTGACATACCACAGGGGACTGGGAGGTACATCAAACCCCCGCCAGACAGATGCTCCTCACCCAGAGTAAGCATCGAGATTTTACAGGCTCAGACCCTCTTTGTAACCTGTGTCAGGGTTTGCCTCTGCACCTTACACGGAACTGAGGACGGACAGCAAAGAACAGTGTCCTTCTGCTCCTTCAAACTGCAGTGCAAGTACGGGGGAACCTCTCTGTTAGATCTCCTTGTGAACTGGGGCGATCTGGGACTTCGCACATTACCATTTCATTTTCAGCGATACAATCGGTCAGAGATGCAAAGTACCTGTTTTGTTCTCTGCTCTGGGGCAGATCAGATGCACAACGCATTTGTCTCCACCACCTGTAGGGAAGGAACCCTCATGCTTCCTACAGCATCGCCCCAACCCACTGTTTGGCGGTTTCCCATCAGGCAATACAACCCACGCGAACAACTGACAAAACCCACCACCTCCATAATCACCCCTACAAAACCCATTTTCAGTCAGAAAAAGCAGCTGCAGAAGGTGTCAAGAACTGAGCTCACACAACCCCCCCTCTCCCAGTGCTAGATGGAGCTCCCAGCCCTCCCAGTGTCCGCCTACCTTCTGCAGGAGGGTCCGCAACCACCGGTGGAATCCAGCCCAGCCCTTTACCATCGATGGCTCCGCAGATACTCCCTTCCTGCGCCTCAGGCTCAATAATTCTATGTCAAATCCCACATCTAACCTTGCCCCACGGACTGTCCCAGCCACCCGGGCACTCCCATGCCCGCTCTCGGCTCTGCACATCCCCGTCTTGGTCCTCGAGGCGTAAGGAGCCGTACGGCTCTGAACCTTCAGGCTGAGGGCACAAACTCCAGACCTCCACCTGCCTGGGCAAGCCCAACCCTTAGGAGGCCCCATCACCACCTTCTCAGATGCGTTTCAGCATGGAGCGGCTTCACCTGGGTTCTGCCAGGAGCCCACGGAGCGCTCCCAGAGGGGGCAGCACTGCCTGGCCTGGGGCCCCCAGCCAGCTGTTGAACAGCTGTTGAACAGCTCAGGTTCCCAGCCCCCGCTCTCACATCCAGAGTTTGGGGAGACAGGGCCGGGTCCAGCTCTTGTTCTTGTTTGATAATGACCATTCGTCATCCTATTATCTCCTGTGTGTTGGTACACTGTCAAATATTCAGCCAAATTTGGGTTGGTATTACAACAAATACATAAATACATTCCGGTTCTCTCCCCCTTTGAAGGTAGGTACAAGGTTTGCTCTTCAGTCGCCCGAGACATGACGCCATCCCTCAGCTTAAAAAGAGCTTCAGCCAATACCCCCACTACTCAACCAGACATTTTCTCGGAATGTTGTTTCACGTACTCTTTTCTTTAGCCCATGACCCTTGTCTTTTACTACACTAAATGTCCCTAAAGCTGGTTACAATCAACCTTTTCTGGTGAAGACTAAGCAAAAGCACATTTGCTGTTCCAACCACTATTTCTTCTACCTCATTAAACAATGGATATCAGCTTTTCTTTCCTGGCCTTTACTTTTAAAATGCAAAAACAATTATTGGGGTTTGAACTAAAATTCCTTTAGCGTCCTAGGTTTCTTGATTTTCCCTCTACCCATGCATGACATCATCCTGCACCTCATGCCCTCGTCTTCTTTTCCGCGCAGCTCCTGTATTTCAGAGCTGTGGATGATCACCTATGAGGCTGTTGCCCACTTTGGGGTAGTTTCTGTTTGGTCACCTACATGTAGATTTTCCACCCACCATCTTTCCTGCCTGAGCTTTTCCAGCTTAAGAGTTGCTGCCTCTCCATCTGTCCAGACCGCTCAGAGCCACACAGCCTCAGCTGAAGATGGGAGATATCTTTGGTGGTCCGAGGGTTCTCTGAAGATGGACATCAGGACCTGTGATCCTTTCCATGGAATGGACCACACTTACCTTTAGCAGATGACCAGGCGGTATCAATCCAGAAGGAACATACTAAATTTACTAAGTCAAAAACTGTTTATGTCCGAACAAGAGTCAAAACCTATTTTGCTTGTAGACATGCTTTCCCTCACTCTGGTTAAAACCATCTTCGCTGTGTTTCACCACCTGAAGTCAAAAACCTTCCAGGAGCATTCACCCTCCCCCAGGGAACCCTGTTTGGATACATCCCTTCACGCTACTCTAGGCACTGCATAAAAACCTCAGAAATTCAGTCAGAAGACTTCTAAACATGACTAAGTAAAAAAAAAATCACCTATTCAGGCCTGTGCGTAACCGCATTCCGGGTGCTCAAAGAACTTGGAAAAAAGTAACGGTAAGAAACGCCACGTGCAGAGTAAGCTAAATTCACAGGAGACCGAAAAATCATCAGTAATGATGCTATAGCGCCCTGAAAAGAGAGGAGAGTTTCACTGAGCATTAAGGCAGGCACTGGCTACAGCTTTTTCAGCGCAAGGTTATATAAAAATACAAGATTTTGCCCCTTTTTATAGAGCTGGTCCATAAGGAAACTTCTAAAATTTTACTTCAGTGCAAGTTTACTAATTATGCTGAACCTTGATAACAAAGCATACTTAACACATTCCAACTCAAGAATCCCATTTCACTGAGCCCTAAATCTTCCGTACTTCTCTGTTTCTCACAGAGAAGGGTGCAAACCAAATCTTTTCCATGGCCTTATCACCAACTCTGTTTCTCACAGAGAAGGGTGCAAAACAAAATCTTCTTTTCCATGGCCTCATCACCACAAGCACAGACTACGCGAAGGGAGAGTCTGAGGCTGCTTTACATTCCCGCGCATCCGGTGTTCGCTGTGGTGAGACCGGTTCCCTGGACCAGACCCAGGAGATGCTGGATGAGCACCTTTAACGACCAGTAGGGACGTGCGCTTTTTGATTCTGGGAAGTAAAAACACGAGTGGCTTAATTAGAAAGCCTGCTTTACCTCGCGCAGAGAACACCCAAAATCCACCAAGAACACGGTGACATTACAAACTACTCGCAGGGAAATCCAGTACCAATTCTGCTTTGTTCTTATTCTAAGCATCAGGAGTACAGGATGCTCCGTCTCTAACCCAGTATTTAAAATGGGATCGTCACCCCCACTGAAAAGCAAGGTGAATTATTATTTTACTATTTCTGTACTGCTAAATTCCCCAGTAACAGCACCTATAAACAATGACACTTTTTGAACAAAATACTCTCTGCAAGCAGGAAGCCCCAAAATGCTGCTTTAATTTATAGTACTTTCAAACAGAACTCTTCTGGGGCAAATCCCACAGCCGACCAGTCGGGGGCTTTCACTACTGAATTCAATCCTTACCGGGATGTTATGCCCTGAAGCGTCCCTTACCACGCTGGCTTTCGGACACTCGAGCAACACCCAGCACTGCTGCTTTTTTTTTTTTTTTTAAATTATGCCCGTCTTAAAATTGTCAAGCTAATTAAATTTGCATTTTCTAGATTTCCTGCCATTGTTCAAAGCAGAAGCCTGCCTTTTTAGTGGGCTTTCTTCTTCTGCCAAACTCTTCTGTTGAATGCCACATTTAACGGCAGGGTGAGTTCTGTATCATGTGGGACCCACCGTATGAAGGGATGAGTAATAAAGCTTCCAAAACACGAACATCTCAGTGATCAGCATCGTTGAGAGAAAACACAGATTACAGGGCATCTTAAAACACATGTAGATGTTTGCTGGCGAAATGGAACAATGTTGAAATGTAACAGCTTACTACACAACGTCATTTTAACACAGTCAGTACCGGCTGTTAGGAGCGGCTGTATTTTTGGGGCAACATAAAAATAAGCCCACTCGGCACGTGAAGGAAGTGCCCCCCTTGGCAGTACCTCCCCACACTGCATCAGTTCCAAAGATCTAAAGTCACAGAATCATAGAATGGTTTAGGTTGGAAAGGACCTTGAAGATCATCTCATTCCAACCCCCCTGCCATGGGCAGGGACACCTCCCACTAGACCAGGTTGCCCAAGGCCACCTCCCACTAGACCAGGTTGCCCAAGGCCACATCCAGCCTGGCCTTGAACACCTCCAGGGATGTCCTACCAGTCCGACCAAGCTTTTCGGAACCAAACCCGTTGATCCATTCTTTTTCCCTGCATGTTAGCTACCAGCAAGCTCTCACAGGTAGCTTTTTTCTATGACTACTCTTTTCTCTGATGATGTTGGGCTGTCGCTGGAAATCTAATCACATTGGATAGTTTACTGAAAACTTTTTTATTGTAATCAAAAAGTGACATAACAGGGCTGTAATGTATTCTGCAAATCATTCTGCTGATATTTTATAACTGATACCAGCTTCTTCTGCCAGGCAATTAAAAAAAAATTCAAATGTGAAAATTTTCACAGTACAGTAAACTCCACCCGAACTAATTAATGGTGGTTAAAAATAAGATGCCCCAGCAAAACCTTTCATGTTACATGGTCACAACTCACAATTCTGTACAAAATGTTCACTTTTATAAAGCTCTGATGTAAAAATCAAATAATCAAGCAGCAATATTTTAAGTGCAGCACAGGGTCTTTCATGTCATTATTTACAACGCTTGAATTCGTTTACATTTTAACAAAATTTAATACAGATGACTTAGGAATTAAGTCATTTTTTATTATCTGTCGTTCTATGTAGTGACAGATTTCACTTTTTGGTCATCTTTCTCTTTATCTTTGCTCTTCTTCGATTTTTTCTTCTTGTGTTTGTGTTTTTGGCTCTTTTCCAATTCCGTTTCGTTTCCAACGTGTTTCTTATGCTTCTTGTGTTTCTTATGCTTCTTGTGCTTCTTCTTCTCTTTTTTCTTCTTCTTTTTCTTGCTGTCTTGACTCTCTCCTGAGCTGGCACTGCTGCTGTGGCTTCGAGTCTGACTCTCAGAAGGGCTTTGACTCCGGCTGCGGCTAACACTGGGACTGCTTTGACTTTGACTTCTGCTTGCTTCAGGCTGGTCAACTGCAGGAGGTGCTGCCGTATCCTCTTTAACCTTATCAACAGCCTTTTCTTTCGGTTCTTTAGGATTTTTTCCTGCAGCTTCCTCATCTTTTGCAGATACATTACTCTCACTGTCACTTTCATTGTAGTCTGGTACAAACGCAGCCTCATCAGTCTCTCGAGTCAGATCCGAAGAGAGCCGTGAGGAGCTGCTTACCTGAGGCTTGGGCTTGACAACACTTTTATCGTTTTGTCCAGTCACGTTCTCTTTCTCATTTTTCACATCTGGTGATTCTTGTTTCAAAGGTGGTTTATTAACACCTGGGTCTTTCTCCTTCTCTTTCTCTTTATTGCTCTTTATTTCTGGTACGTGCTTCTCTTTCTCTTTTCCTGAATTTTTATCTAGAGGTTTGTGTTCCTCCAATGTACGCTTAGAATCGTGAGCAGCTTTGTGATCAGACTGCTTCCGCTCACGCGGAGGGCTGTAGCTGCTCCTTTTGGCATCTCCAGCGCCCTTTTTGGACGGCTCTGCTCGTTCGTCTCTTGGCTTACTTTTCTGTACAGATGTAGATTCTCTGTTTCGAGAAGGGGAGTCTTTTCTCCTTGCTAATTCACTCTTTTCATCTCTACGCTTGGAACTAGAATGATCTCTGTTGCCATCATGGTCAGACTTTTTGTCTCGGTTAGGAGTGAAGTCTTTAGCACTGGATCCACGGCCAGTGTCATGTTTCTCTGAAGACCTGCTGTCTTTGGAAGATTGAGAAATATTTTTTCCATTTCCTTGCTCAGCTACACGTTCCAAGTGGTCTTTTTCTGGCTGAACACTGCTCTTTCTCTTCTCAGAAGTGTCCTTGTCTGACAAAGAATGATCCCGGTCTTTGGTTTTTCCTTTTTCATTCGACACTGAACTTTTTGAACTTTTTGCATCATGCTGGGAGCTTTCATACATCGCCTCTTTTGTAGTTTTCTGTGTTTTCTCCAAAGGCTCCATCTCTTTTTCATTGTGTTTTACAGGGTTTGGGGGCTTAGCACTCACATTTTTTATAACACTAGCAGGTTTTCCTAAGTTTGTGGGCACCTGGGTAGATTTAATGTCTTCCTCTTCAGACTCAAAGTCATCTTTATCCCACTTTGACTGAGGGACTTGGATCATAATGATGACGTCTTCCGCAGGGGCTGTTATATCATTATTATACTCCTCCATGGTCTTAATAACAGTTCGTTTTGTATCTGGCTTTTCTTCAGTCTTTCTAACGGGGCTTCCTCCAGTAGAACTAGTGCTAAGAAGAAAAAAAGGTGTTCATTAATAACGGGTGAGATACACACACGGCCATCTTTTGTAACATTTTATAAAATGGCTTTTGTTTCAATTCTAAATTTTCAGCATTTTTTCAAAAGACGTTCAATTAAGGAAACAAGACAAGAGAAAAAGGATGAGTCCACTAGCTAAGATTACGAGCAATCAATTAATTTGGTACCTTGCTACCATACATTTAATTAACAAAGACACAAGATTATCAGATTGGGGACTGTCTGATCTGGTAATTCCTTCATGTCCTATTTCTACCAATGGCAGATAAATTAGATATACATTCTTGTTTCAACATGTAAGCAAGCAGTTATGGAGAGGTATACACAACCAAAGTTTTATCCTCATGTCCCAGTGTTGTTCTTTAGAAACACACACATTTTAAAAACTTTTTAGAATATGAAGACACTATCTTAAGTCTCCAGTGATGTTTTGAGTTTGCTTTGTCCTGTTTCTTTAGACACTAAAATGTAAGCAGTAACAGCTCCACACTAGATCACTTCCCCCTTCGCCCCCCTCCCCCCCATGTCCCACAATGGAATACAGAAGAGAGATCTCCAAGGTAAGTGCCAAAAAAGTTGGCACTGAGCTGGAAGCAGCGTGGCTGTGTCAACACGGCACTGTGCTGAAAGCTAGAATCAGTACAAGGTATTGGTAACCAAGCTGCTATTTCTGCAAGGTATAATTTCATGTCATACCGACAAAAGTTGCTCATTACAGCACCATGCAATTTTTAAAATGTAAAATATTGCGTGGTATAGACATGTCTGTTATCCTTGCCTTTAGCGGTAAGCTGGATTTGAAGGGAGACATAAAGGGGACTCCTCAAAGAGTCAGCATGTAATGAATAAGAGGGGAAAAAAGCTGCCAGAAGTAAGGGTCAAAAGCACCACCAATGAATTAACCTTATTAGACTTCTGTGTAGTAGACTGCTTGTTTTCTTTAACAAAATTTGATTTTGACCCAAGTACATTTTAACAGGAAAGATCACAGACTATTCACTCATTTAGCACAGATTTAGCTGTTCCTTTCATCAGTCACCATAAATAATTTTACATTCTGGGGGGGTGGGGAGGCAGGGGGAGGAGGAAACAAAGAGTAGGAAAAGAAATGATGAGGTACCTGGTGTAATCTACAAGAGTTGAACTAGATCCATCAGCTGCTGTTACTTTTCGTCTCACTTTTCCCTTCGCTTTTTCTTGTTTAACTTTACTGCTGCTCGGCTCAGGTTTCTCAACAGGTTCTTTTGCAGGTGGCACATTTTCTCCACTCACAATCTTTTTGCCAGTTTCTCGGTTAAGTTTAATTTTTTTTGCGGGGTTGTTAAGAAAAGCAGATTTATCCTTTTCTGGAGTTCGCTCTCCTTTTTCACCATCAGGCTCAGTCTTCCCCTTTGGTGATGTTTTCGATTCAGCAGGTTCTGGTTTAGAGGCCTTTGTGGAAGTGGCTTCGTGTTCTTTATCAGCCTTTTCATCTGCTTTTCTTTTTCTTTTCTCAGGTTTTGCATCAGAAGGTTTGCTTTTTTCTGCAGGTTTTTTTGACTTGTCCTCTTTATTGGAGGGCTTCTCCGACTTGGTTTCTTTCGGATGTTCTTTCTTTGCTTTTTCCTCCTTGGCTGGTCTGGTTTCTGGGTGATCTTTCGTCACTTTTGGGTGAACTTTCCGTGGGGTACCCAGAGCCTTCTCATCCTTTTGAGAGGAAGATGTTTTAACACTGTCTGTCTTTGGCAACTCCTCCTTCACTTTTTTCACAGGAGGTTCCGTTCGAGGCGATTTTTCACGATCAGTGTCCACCTTCTCTTGGGTAGCTTTAGCTGGTTTTACTACATTATCTTTCTTGGGAGGAACAGCCGCTTCTACTTTCCGCTTTGTCTTGTCAACTTTTGCTTTTGGCTTATCCTTCTCTTTTTTCTCCTTTTCAGACACTGGTTTGAATGCAATAGAATCTGCTTCCATAGGTTCGTCTCTCACAGGGGTGGCATCATCTCTGCTTGGGAGCATGAACAGAGAGTCTGTTTTAACATCTTCTGTTGTAACTGTCTCTCTTGGTTTTCTTGCACCTTCTAGCAACTCGGCATTAGGAAATCCTTCACTCTCATCCCCTTTTCTTCTCTTCCGGTGTTTTTTATGTTTATTTCCTTTGCCATCTCCCAGTGGATTTTCCACCTCCTTCTCTTTTGATTTTGTAGGATCTTTGATGCTGTGGCTCTCTCTCCCAGAAGGTTTTTCAGGATAATTTCCAGCTATATTACGATTTCTGTGGCTCTGCCCAGCAGGATAATCCTCCCTACGGCCCCGAGTATATGGCGAATTCTCTCGTCTGGTCCCAGGCGGACCAAACCTATCTGGAGAAAAGTTCTCTCTGTTTACTGGAGGTCGAGGTTGAGTGCCAACAGTATAGCCCTTGTAAAACTTTTCATACCATTCTCTATAGTTCCTTTCCCATTCTCTGTACCTTTCCTTTTCAAATGGATCTCTAAAGTCAACTGATCTGCCATAGTAAGCTTTCATATCATATGGTGGAACTTCTCTGTATCTGTTAAAATACTCTCTTTCTCCTTCCCCTTGAGGTATAGTCCGTTTAGTGGGAGACTGGCCTCTAAATACTGGAGACCTTGACCGTGAATGGTACCTTCTGTATGGGGGCGACCTTGACCTTGAACGGTGATAACCATGTGACCTTGACCTAGAACGATAGTTACGACTCTTCCCTTTGCCTCTTCTTTGATACGGCGGTGATCTTGAGTAGGAACGAGAATGGGAACGGCTAAATGATCGCGAGTAGGAGCGAGACCGGGAAGAACCTGATCTTGACTTGGAGTAGGTATACGAACTTCTAGAGTAAGACGAAGCACTATAAGGGGACTTGGACCTTAAAAAAAACACAACAAAAAAAAAATAATGAAGTTAATTCAAAACAGTCACTCTCCCCAAATTTTTTCCTCCCAAATTTGGTTTGGGTTTTTTTTTCCTCTCCATATGCTTATGTCAAAGCTTCTCTCAGCTGCTGACATAATGCTACTGCAAATTGAAGAACCTGATAACACGTAAAACTTTCTGCTTACAAGACAGAACAGCTGCTGCTTTGTTAGTGTAAAAACATACAGGAAGGGCAAGTCTATTTCCACTCACTTCTATCACATGAACTACAATAGCTATTGATTGATTTAGGGTGGTGTATACTGTCCTCTACTGGTATGTGAACGCACACGTTTTTCACTACTTGGAAACTATGAGCAGTGCAAATCATTTTTGTTGCAGTAAGATGCAAAGAGAGCAAGTCTTAATGGCTACAGTACAGCAGTCAAACCATGAAAACACAGTTTAGCCTGAAGACAGTAAAGCTCAAATTTAAAATGCCATCTTTGACTATGTAACTTCACTACTAATTTGGCAATTTGTACAGGATGCAAAGTACTTGTACTGCAATCTTACATTACTATTTAATCAACACTTCTAGCCAGATGTCCTAGTGAAGTTTTGCACATACCTCTAGCTGTAACCAAGGACTGTGACCGCATTTCAAGAAAAATCTTATCTAAAAGCTTCTAAACTCAGCCTCTAGTAATATGACTCAATGCCGTTACTCTAGGATAAAGATACTAAGCATTACTAAGAGAGAGCTATTCAGACTCCTGCCCATGTGATTTTTTGGGACAGAAAACATCCGCTACATTGAGTTTTTTCTTCACAAGTTTTTCTTTTATTATTTTTTAAAGAACCATTTCACATTATTCTGCACATGTTCATTAGCATCACTCTTCCTCTCAAAGTCCTTCACCAACTTAAGATTTCCTTAAAAACAAGTCTGATCTTTTAATTCCTAAGAAAAATTTAACAATGTCAAGAAAATACTAGCGAAAGCTATCAGTTTGCAGTCCAGGTTAAAATCTCTCTGTGTATCCACATGAGATAAACAAAAGAGGAAATGAAGACAATTTCTCTCGCATGTCTCCTCCAAAGTGCTTTGAGGTCACGGTTACAATCAGAATAGGGAGACGCAGAAAATCCAGCAACTACACCCATTCAGTTTCTAGCCTCCTCACAGCTGTCAGGAGGTGAAGGATGTCATTACAGAGAAGCTTTAGTAAAAGGAGACACCTGTTCCTTGACAACTGCTGCCAAATTATAACTATCAGTCAACTAATCTCTGCCATATTTGAGCTAGTAACCTACATATGAAACTCCTATCACTGCTAATCCCTTGAATCATCCAATCCATCTAACGATAGAGAGGTGGAGTGGAACTCCTCCTGATTCTTCTAGACAATCTGCTTCTCCATTACGGACATGTAAAGCAGTTACCTGGAAAACGAACGCCTACGCTCCTTTTGAATCTTTTTATATTCCATCAATTCCTTAGCAAAATCATTTGTAAACTCATCAAGTTTGGACTTTTTCTTTTCCCTGTTAAAATAAGTTTGACCTTTATTACAATTATAGTTTGACCTTTATTACAAAAAGACATCAAGAAACAAAACATGGCCAATATGAGAAAATGTATATTGCATGCAAATGCAAAAGGTGAACATCCTATTTAAGCAAAAACAGTTGAGAATTCCTACAAGTTTTAGGGAAAGTTTTAGAATTACATTTGTCTTGTTTTAGTTTTGCATGTTTACCATCTGCAACGAAAAAGTATATTGGATAAAACACTACGTCACTTTTGCTTATGCCAGATGCACTTTAGTGTAACTGCAGTCCGATACGCTATCGAAACACAAAAATGAAAAACAACGCAACTTCATTGAGCCAAATACTTACTCCTCTTTAAGTCTCCGTTGTTCTCGGTAAAACTCCTCCCTAGATAAGGGAGGTGCTTGTGTCGTTGGGATGGTATTTGAATGAGCCGTTGGTACTGCTGTTGGTACCCAAGCTGATGACATGTTTGCAGGAGCTGGGGGATATCCTGGAGGGGGGACAGTGTACCCAGCAGATGGAGGCTGACCAGGTGGAAACTGAGGAGGAAACTGTGGTGGTGGTACCCCCGGTGGAAGAGGAAGTGCATGGGGTGGTGGAGGATACAAGGGAGGTGGAGGCACAGGCACAAAGACTGGTGTTGATGCTGGTAGTGATGGGGCCTGAGTCCTTTGGGCACGGTCACTATGCAGGCGTCCTCGATTTGCACTTCGAAAGAAACCCAAAAACACGTGTCACTTTGTTACACTCTGCCCTGATTTTAAAGAGGAAATCGAATGAAGCAGGAGCATGGTGGCAAACACTTCTTGTTCTCAACTTAAGCATTTTTCTCCCTGCTTTCTGTTCATTTGAGACCACACTCACTGCTTGATTCTCATACTTGCCTTCCACATCCTCACCCCCAAAAGCTCCCTCAGTCATCTTCTCCTTATACTCAGCTTTGCAATTGTGGATAGAGACTGCCCATGCTTAAAAGAGACTCCCATCTCCTATGTGCCCATTGCTCATCTGCCACTCAATACTTTGCACTTCTGATCTTCAAAGTACTGCACAGATATTAACTAATCTTCTCTCAAATGTCTTTTAACTTCTCCCACATGCGCTTCCTACACTATTCCCTCATGATGATGTATTTGGCCTGTTCATGTCCCTGAATTGTTTTTTTCTTGCTTACTGAATTTAAGATTTTAGATAATCTGTGGGATGGATCCCGGGTTTTGTTTTGATTTATTTTTAAGATTTCATAAACACAATGCACCCTTACAATCTATCTGTAACAAATATATAGCAAAATGTAGGACTAACTTGACACTGCAATAATAGACAAAAAGACTCCTCTCTCTCCAACTGAGAGAAAGCAGCTTGGCTGTTCGAGATGACTAAACTGAAGAAATTCAAAATTGTCATAAAATAACAGCATTGACTTTTCCAGTAATTTCTCAATCAGTATTAACTAAGTTGTTAAAGAAAGAATGTTGGAGGCTGATTTCTATTGGGAAATCAATTTCTTCAGCCCTATTCAGCCAGTAATCAAAAGGGTGGCTTTCCATCTGATCTTTTAATTATATTTAATTTTTATATGTAATTATGGTTTCCTCAAAGTGTTCATTTTTCAGAGTCCTCTTTTCAATTATGCACTGGAGTTTTATTTTAAATAATCTTACTGCAAGCACAGATCCCCTTTGTTTAAACTAATTCGAATTAAGTCATTTAAAAATTAATTACCACTTGTATTCTCCACAACTGCCTGTACATACTTACTTCATTATAAATCAGCTGTTGTGTAAGTTATGTGTTACAGCCTAATTTAACAGGTTACAAGTCGTAATATATTGAATTTCTGTAGAATACTTACAGCTCCCAGCCTGGTCTGCCACCTGCTGAGCGAATTGTACTGGCTCTCATTGGATGACCTTTTGAAATAAGGAAAAATAAATAAAAAAAAAATCAAAACATTCAGTTTATCTGAAGACAATTTTTCAGCAGAAATTCTTAAGTTACAGTTACTTACCAGTTGTGGGTATTGATTGTCCTTGGGGACCCAGAAGACTTGGTAATGCTGGTTGTCTTAGTACAGGAACCTGATAGCCCTTGTGAACAAATGCAAACAGTTAGAAAATCATCTCTACTAAAATACAAGAAACATTGCATATGCTGAAATAAAATTTACCTTCTCTTCCAACAAACTGCTGATTGACAGAGGGGAAGATTTAGAAAGTTCAGCGGCAGTCACGAGAGCAGCAGGAGGTATAACAGTATCAGCATCACTACAAAAAAACCCCAAATTTATATTATTAAAACAGTGTTTTGAAGCAATACTTGAAATACAAAGTCCAAGGTGAGAAAAGGCTGACTACTGTAAATGGAAAAAAAAAATTAAAAAATAATCTTCACCATATTTATGAATGTGAAGTTGGCTGATTCCAAATGAAGCACTGACTGGAAGTCTATATGGACTACTGGCATTTAAAGAGAAAGCTCACTGGAAAAAATATTTTATTAAGCTAGCTGCACATGAAAGGATAAGAGTACATATAACCCCCACACTGAATCTCAGTTTTGGAAGATGCAAGAACTGAAATTCTATCAGGAAATATTTATGAGCTAGTTCAGAAGCTGCCCTAGAGGTTCTTTTGAATTGTGATCCTTTGTATTCAACAGTACGTCTGAGCGTGACAGTCTTCCGGACAGAGTGGCTACTTGCATTCAAGGCATAAAGTTGAAAGGATATAAGCCCTAAACAATTTTGAGGGTTTGACATAACTAAATGGTTACTTTGGGAATTGCTAGCCACTTAAAAATCAAAGGGCTCCTGGGGAAAAAAAAAGTTCCTCATTCAGGGTAAACCTGTACTGAATGACTGATAAGGCAACCAAACAAGAAACACTTCTGAGCAAATTCTTGCATGAGGCACGCTTCCAACTTACCAAAGTGTCCTCATTCAAAGTAAAAACAAAAACCAGAACTTCCACAATTATCTGGAACTGTCACTAATGATATACAAATTGCTAGCTGAGAAGCTCAAGAAGAAGAATTTAACTTAAGCATTTTGGTGTCTTTTATATTCATGTTGATCTACAGATTTACTTACCGAAAAGGTCCATCTGGCTTTTCACCCCGGAGAGACAGGGACACTGCTGGGGGAAGATCAGAGACAACAACAGAAGACGGATTTACTGGCAGCCCAGCTGCCACAGATGACTGACCAGGGCCCAACGATGACAAAGCAGAACGAGAAGCCAGAGAAGCTAATGGTATCATTAGTGGATCCTGCTGTCTGGAAATTGTTGGCCGGAGCAGAGGCTGCAGGTTGCGTGTTATTGTCTGTCTCATTAGAGGTGGTGGAGGTGGTGGTGGCGGTGGTGGCTGCTGCTGCTGCTGCTGTTGCTGCTGGATCTGCTTACGGAGCCTTTTTGTGTAGCCAGTTTCATTTTTGAAGTTGTTCACAGCCTAGAGCAGAATAACATTTACAAAGAGGTAATATGAAACTTCAGAAGATATACCAAAAAAAGCCACCACAGAATGAGATTACTTATTCCTGTAAATGATATTAATCTTCAAATAAATCAACACGCAGGTATATGAATACATCACATTAAGCACTGATATAATGATTGGTAACTAAGAGCATCTGTATTTAAAGTACTTCGGTGTTAACACCAAATCTGAAAGTGAGGCAATCATGTTAAACAAAAGTGTGACCTGAATTTGCCAGATTCTCTGAAGAGTTGTAAGCTTCTGCAACAATAGATAATGTATTTTGAGAAGTAAATTTAGTCTTCTTCAATTTAGCCTTGCTTAAGGAGGTGTAAACGTTTTCTTCCCTTTCTGCTTTTTACAAATAGACTTCTCTTACAAACAGTTTACGTAAAAGTAATCATGTTACCTGGCGTAGGAACTTGTTGGCAATTAACGCATCAGGTGAAACATCTGTTTGATGACATGTTGGGCACGTATGTTCCTCAGATTCCAGTAATGCTGTTCTAATACCTGTGAATAATTAGAATAATAAAAATAGGTTTTAGCCAAACTAAGGAAATTTTCTGGGTTCCAATTAATTATAAAAACATGTATATGATTAACGGATGAATATGGTCTTGAATTGAGCATGAAGCTATAAATATTCAATAGTGTAAAAGATTTCTAGTATGCAGCAAGTAACTACACAGTTTTGCTATTTCACTATTGTAACATTTGAAGATATGGAGTAGGCTGTGTCTTGATGTTTCAATTACTTTTTTCCCACTATCTAGTACAGTGAGAAGTCAACAACCTCAAGGTTAATGAATAAAACACATTTCAAAAAGCCATTAGTAGGTCTGACTTCTGAAGGTATTAACCAGCTCTCCCGTGGAGAAGAATGTGGATTAAATGCCTAACTATCCATTTGTTGCAGACCACAGTAAGTCACCAGAGCTGGACATGTAACTTGGTACGAGAGAAAGGGTGGTGGACAAACTAAATGCATTCATTATCTAATATTGTAATCATCTGCACAATAACTACTTTCCTCTTACTCATCATTCCGCATGTAAAGAGGATTTAACTAGATATGTAAAAAGGAAAAAAAGCTTTCTGTCTCTTTTTTTTTCTTTATCTGAGAAGAGTCCTTTCCTATTCACAGAATCACAGAGGTTAGAAGAGACCTCTGGAGATCATCTAGTCCAACCTCCCCCCCAGAGCAGGGGCACCTACAGCAGTTGCACAGGACGGCGTCCAGGCGGGTTTGGAATGTCTCCAGAGTGGGAGACTCCACCACCTCTCTGGGCAGCCTGTGCCAGTGCTCTGCCACCCTCACAGGAAAGACGTTCCTCCTCATGTTAAGATGGAACTTCCTATGTTCAAGTTTGTGCCCGTTACCTCTTGTCCTATCACTGGGCACCACAAAAAAAAAAAAAAGACGGGTCCCATCCTCCTGGTACCCTCCCTTTAAGTATTTATAAGCATTGATAAGATCTCCCCTCAGTCTTCTCTTCTCCAGACTAAAAAGACTCAAGTCCCTCAGCCTTTCCGCATAAGAAAGACATTCCAGTCCCCTAATCTTTGTAGGCCTCTGTTGTACCCTCTCCAGTAGTTCCCTGTCCTTCTTGAATCGGGGAGCCCAGAACAGGACACAGTACTCCAGATGCGGCCTCACCAGGGCAGAGTAGAGGAGGAGGATGACCTCCCTCAACCTGCTGGCCACAATCTTCTTGATGCACCCCAAGATGCCACTGGCCTTCTTGGCCATGAGGGCACATTGCTCGCTCATGGTCATCCTGTTGTCCACCAAGACTCCCAGGTCCCCTTCCACTGAGCTGCTTTCCAGCAGGTCAGCCCCTAACCTGTACTTATGCATGGTGTTATTCCTCCCCAACGTACACTTAAGTATTAAATAGAACTGGTAACTAATTTTGTTATCTCCTATTTCCGCTTTCAGAAGATCAGATTTGACATTTTGAATTAACAAACATGGGACCAACACTTACATTCATCACAATAACTGTTTCCACAGCAGGGAATAACAACTGCATCAGTCATTATATCTTTACAAATGAGACATAACAACTCATCTGGAATAGGATCATCTTCTTCTGAGGAGGAAGACGGCTCCTCCGGCAAAAAGGGAGGCTTTTCCTTCTTTCCTATAGCATAAGCTTCCCTGGAGAGGAAGGAAAAAGAAAAAAAGTTAAAGATGGATAAAGGAAAACTTTTCCAAGCTTTGGATTTTATCAAAGGAAGACAATAGATGGAATTTTTCTCACCTCACATTAGCCTTCTAAAACATCAGCATTTAGTTTAAACTACTTTTCTATAGCCACAACAGTAGAAGGGGGGGTGTGTGTGAATTTTCCTTCTGCAGAACTCTCCCATTCATTTAATCAACTAAGAAATTAGCTCAGACTAAACAAAGTATTTTTTTTTGACAGCTAGAAATCAGGTGAAATGAATCCCATCTCTCCTTTGCCAGAGGGTAAATGTAAATTGCAGGCTAAGGATAAAGCTAGTCTCTGAGTAATTACATTTTATAAATTAAACAAGTCTATGTTACAGCTTCTACAAAAGGAGATCCACAACAGAAAAACACAAGTGCTACCAAGTGCATTTTAAACAGCCACTATTCTCAGCACACAGTAGTGTTTTTTCTTAGTCTAGAGCAAAAGGAAAAAGTCAGTCTGTTTCACACGTGAGATTTGATAAAAATCTCAGTCCAACAGCTATTTGTTAAATTTTGCAAGAAGCCTTTGAAATATAAAACAGAAGCAAAATGAGCTTTCGAAGAGAATGACTCCAACTATAAACAGTACTGAAACGTTTTGCAGAAATACAGATTCTTAGCATACCACAAGTTTAACCAACCTCCAGGGGAATGGATAGGACCACCCTATTTAACATTAGAAAGCATCACAGATTTCAAGGTTGAGATACAATGACAACGCTTCCTCTCCACTAATTACAGGTGCTGGCCAACTTGGTTGCATTGCTACTCAAGCATTTATGCATGGTTTCTCTCATTCACTTTTTGGTCAGTCTGATTAAATCCATACTTACGCATCAATAGTTGGTATTGCGTATTTTCCAGTGTTTGTGAGCATAGCACCCTTCGTATTTGGATCTTTCACCTCCATCATAAAACTCCTCGGAATTCCTGTGCTCTTTTTAATTCTGGGAACAGACTCAAAATTTTTGTCCTGTTAAGGAAAGAAATGCAGACACATCTCATCTAAAACCCCACACTTAAAATGAGATTTCAATGATTATTTTAAGCAGCAAAAGCCTTTAATCCTCTCCTTTTACCCAGTGTAAGGGTTGCTTGACTTAAATACTTGTTTCCCTAAGTGAACATAGCCAGGATGTTCCAAAGACTTGAGCAGTGTTGTGAACGCAATTGACATTCTTTAGCGTAACTTCAGGTTCCTTAAGGGTGAAATATCCCTTAGCCCACACTCCACTCAGAAAAGAGACACAGACCCGCTCCTCCTCTGAAGCGCAATTCAGAGTGAGAGCTTAATTCAGTGCTCTGAATCAGTCACTGGAGAAACTTATATTCACCATCTGTATATGACGGTTGAACTCATACCTCATGCATATACATTCATTGACTAATTTTAAATAGCAATAATACTCAACCAGACACTTGTGTAATTAAAACATGCAAATATTCAATACATGGGGTCAAAAGAAACATCTTCTTAAACAAAATACTAAAAATTGTGAACTGTCATAAAAAAGTTAGAAGAATCTCCAAGAATATTGAAACATATCAAAATATACATTAAAGTTCAGGTGTTTAATGCCTATGACCTAGAAAAAAGAAAATTTTACATTTATAATTCCAGGTTTCCCTTAAATATGAAGGGCTTTGCAACACTGCCATATAACATCTGTATCTCACCCCAAGAGAAACAATTCTTAGTATGATCATTCATGTATTTGTTAAGCAACTGCTGAGGTAAAAAAATTAAAAACTAAGCATCACCAGAAGCCCACCACAATCTTACCCCATTTGTTGGGCAGTTCTTTATATAGTGGCCAGGTTTTCCACAACGAAAGCACGTGTATGACGGTGGAGGTGGACCCAAGGGTTTCTTCATGTAACTAAAAGTTTGGGGGGAAAAAAAGAAAAAGGTATGCATGTGTGTCTCTTGTTAAAACAAACATCTCTACAATTTCTTCATAATCTTCAAAGAACAGATTTGACAGTATCAACACTTACTTGATTGGATCATATTCATGGCCAGACTGTGTCATCATAGCTTTTATTTTATCTTCTTCGGAAGCATTGGCTTCAGCCAGATTGGCAGTCTGTTTAACAGGTAATTATTTGACACACACATTAGAAACACATTTAAGCCCACACAGCCAAAGACAACACCACTCATCCAATCCTGTAAAGAGCAGCACAACGCTAGTTGAGGTTGCATGAAAACAGCTGCTTATATAAAATATATTTGTCCTGAAGATGTTCTGGGGAGTCCTTACGCCATTACATGATGTTTATGTGCCTGTTAACCTACTTGAAAAGAGCATTCTTGGGCACTCAAAACCTTAGGCTCTGTTTGTACCTTACATAAAGACTTGTGTAACCAATCCAATTTTCTTCAAAGTGGACTGAAGCTATGTGTAGAAAAAAAAATATACTATCCAGTATTTTTAAACTTATTTTAAGCTCCAGACTATTTGAAGGAAAAGATATCCACCGTACATTTAGTTGAGAGTTGTATGATGCAAGTATCATCATTTACATTTTGCAGCATTAAAAGGACACACAACTGAAGACTTGGGGAAGTTGCTCTTGCTTGCTAAAATTCAGCTTCTGACACAGAAGCATTAAAAGGAATCGAGTGTTTTATAATCCTTCAGCAAGACAAAAGATTCTTTTCAGTAAAAATTTGACCACTGCGTGCTGTAGGCAGTCCAAACTGCATGTTCCCAGTACTAACTTCTTCATATTAAGTGATTTAACTACAGAAAGCAACACCTGCCTTTTTTTTTTTTTTTTTAACAGTTGACTCTGTCCTTTTAATGTACAAATTGGAATATAAACCTTATGCAGAACTAGATCTTCAAATTATTGAAGCCAGCTGATTTTTTTAAGCAGTATTTGTTAAAATGTTTTTATTACACACTAGTCCAGATACAAGCAGGGTCTAAGGGAGTGACTGTAAATGATTTGGACCTTCAAGCACCTATCATTCAGATCAACCACTCACATTTTTGTTTTTATATGCATTCATTCACAAAAGCAACCAACTAGTTTCAACATTTTATTAAACGGTTGTTTCATATACACAGTTTTTTCTCAACAGTGACATAATCCAGATCGACAGCTATGAAATCATTTCCATTAACATTTACAGAAAACTTTACAGATACTTGACTAATTTGTTTGAACCCAAACGGTTTACAAAACACATCCAAAACCCACAAAACATTAGTAGGAATAGACCAAAATTCAAATATGGCATTTAATACATAGTAATAATAAAACAGAAAACTGTTAACACATTGCCTCCATGCTAAGCCAGTCTGCACTAAAGAGGTTAGAGTAAGTAACAGTTTTGAGCTGCTTTACGTTATGTTCCTGTATTTTTCTGAAGTACTTAAATTTTCTCGAAAGCTTAAATGTGTATACCACCTTGGACAGTTTTTCACATTTTAGCGTAAAACTTCACGAGTTTACAGAACCAAGGACACGTTTAGGGACAGCACTAATGGAGACCAATTTCTTTTGGTGGCTACCTTCCAAACTATTTCTTTTTTTTTTTTTTGCCAAATGTACACAATTTAATTTCTGCAGTGAGAGAGGGAAGAAGTTACCAGTGGGAGGAGATTTCTCTTTCTTGGAAATGAACTCCAGCTTTTATTTTCAGAAGAACGAACTAGCTACTCTGCATTAGGCCCTGCCTTCTCTAATCTTTGTAACTTTAAAGACTAATAATTTAATTGGCTAGCACTACGCCTTTTCACAAAGTGCAATCACTAGTGCTTTCCCAGACAAAGTTACACATTGTTGAGCAAAAAATGCAAGCAGTTCCATAGCAAAACATGGCATTACAACAGTTTCAGAAGGTCACATCTGCTAATATGCCACACATACACATTGGTATATTCCTATAAACAATTAGGTACATTTACACAATTTACACAGTCTGCGTTCAAACAAATTAGATCATGTTGTCCACTGTATATATACTACAATTTATGAAGTTGTGCAGCATTCAAAGAATGAATCTGTAACTATAACGACTAGAAATTCAAAAATAGCCATGCAATTGTCCATGTTACAAAACCGCTTCTATTTTGGCTGTTGCAACCCCCCCTGGAATGTCCATAACTTACAGCCAATTAAATTCTTCTGTAAAATTGTGTTAAGTTTCCAACGCAAAATTAACGAAACGTATGAAAAACGGTAAACAGCTTCTGAAGTGCTTCTTCTTTGTGTCTTGAAGATGAGTAATACTGCAACATTATGTTGAGGCTGATAAGGTACTCCCCTTCTATCTTCCCAAACTGGGAACTACTCTTTACAGGATAGTATCAAAATATACACACATTTTAAAGTTAAGATAAATACTTTAAATTATTAAAAATTATTTTAAAGTTTTGTTCAAATTACAACAGTTATCCATCTATAATCACAGTATAAATTTAAAAATACGAAGCAAACGCGCTTTTTTTTTTTTAAAGTATTTGACAAGAATATATATACCTTAGTAAGCTGGGCCAGAGAAATAGATGCAGAAGAGTCATCAATCTGTTCACAAAAAATTAAACACATATTCAAGTTCTACAATCAAAACATAGCAATAGTTAACCTCTACTCTAGTCTGAAAGTCTGCACTATATCCTCAAAGAGGTCACTACATCCTGAAAGGGTCACTGAAAGAGGCATTTCCAACCTAGTGTAATTTGTATTTATTAAAAACAAAGTCCAAATCTATGACAGCTTAACAGAGTGCCTATGTTGTTAATGAGAAGAAACTAAAATAACCAAACCCGCTTGAGATCAACTTATTACTCCAGAATATCTCATACAGGGACCTTGTCAAATGCTCACAACTGCTAAAAGTCAAAGGGGTAAGGAAGCTGTCAATTTTCAGCTAAAAAGGATTTAAACAAAAATATATTTAAGTTTATGTGAGAAGGAAGCATCACTACAGGAAACTTATTTTCAGTGTAGTTTGTAAATTAATCAGTTAATGTCTCATCATTTACAAATGCACACGGTCATGCTTTTACGAACACAGTAGCTGCCTGTCAGAATAAAGCACAGGCTTATCAGCCCTGAAATGTGAACTCTGCCCCTCTTGTCAATATATTTAAAAACGCCAAACTCATCATACCCCACAAAACCCAAATAAAAACACCAGTCTAAAACATCAGCCATAAAAGTAATCCACCACTCTGCCTAGAAAAAAAACTGCTTGATTTATTTAAATAAAGATGTTTATCATGACAGAGTAGCCTACAAAAATTGAGAAAACCAATTTTTTTTTTTTATTTTATTTTATTAGACCACGGGCTATGCTATCCAAATTAGTTTGGGAAGTGTGAGAATTTATTCTTTTCCTTGCTATCAGACCAAAAAAGCAATTTTTAATAGCATCCCAGTACTAAAACAAAAGCAAGAAAGTGTAAAGCACACTCTTGATGATGAAAACATGGATTCAAAGCGCAATTCTGTAATTTCTTGCTCCATTGCAACCACACTCCTCCCTCCCAGCTACCTACTGGAACAGCTTGCAGGAATGAAGTCCCCAGACCACTACTTATTGATGGACTGCAGTGATTAACTGAGAAATAACACTGAAGTGCAGTTTTTCCACAAGTAAAAAGGGTAACTCTTATCTTGTTCCCTTTCCAGTGTATTGAGTTATATTATGCCACAAGCAGCAATTAAGCTTACACTAGTAAAACATCAGCAGAAAGACACTTGAATCATGCTTCTTATGTCTTAAGTTGCTCAAAAATGTAGAATAAAATGTCACAGTGTAAAGTGAACAGCTCTCCTCAAGAGGTCACTAAATTTACCAGAAGAGACATTAAAATCCTTCCTGGGAAAAAGCTCTTGTCCCTCATTACCTAATGTAGCGGAAGAATTCAAGGGAGTAGTTTTACCAAAATCTGAGGGGGGGGAATCTACACGCAGGATATGATTCCTCATTCCAGTTAATCGTTCCTTCTATATATGTTCAGGAGAGCACATACAACGTTACTGCAACTAAAAAGTTTTTGAAAATGTGCCTTTGGAGAGGAACACCCAGATCTGGAAAAAGAGACCTTCTTTCTTTTGTGAATCTTACCAGAAGATTCAACTTTCCTTCTTCTCAGAACATTTTGTACCCAGTAATGTTAAAAAGGAAGTCTGATCAAGTACTTTGAAGCTTCATGCTCCATATGTCACTCTTTTTTACATGTGGAAAAACAGGCCTATGGTCTCTCATGGCAAGCACAACCACTATCATTTTGTGGGTTTGTTTTTTTTTTTTCAGAAGCAAACATGAAATTAGGAAAGCTCTCTATTGGAGTCTAGCGTTAAACTGTCTCGTATTGACCAGTAACTGAAACATAACAGTTAATAAACTATCAATTAGCTCTTGTATTTTTTTTAGAAAGCCATTATTATACGGCCTGCAGGCAACAGTCTAGTTTCTTAAAGGAGGTGATAGCACTCCTTTCTACTAAACAGTTATCAAAAGCAGCAAACAGATAATTAATGTACGGTTAAGTATGTCTGCCCAACAGCCATCTTCCAATGATCCTACCTTCTGGTGTCTTTCCCCCCCCCCCCTTTAAATTTCTACTCAAGTATTTCCTGCAAGTCCCTCAAATCAGTCAAGTAGAAACAACATTTCCATGAAACTTGTATACAACCTTAAGATAATACTGCAGAACAACTGGGGGAAAAAAAAAAAAACAAATCCCCAAAAACCCCAAACCAAAACCCCAGAATCGACAGTTGATGTATTAACTCCCATTTCAAACAGAAGACTAAACAGAAACTAACATAAAGGAAGTTGACATAAAATAGGAGGAACAGGTTAATCTCACTGCTGGAGAGCTATGTTTAATTTAAAGTCGTTCCCTAAAACCCGACAGCTTGGCTGAACTAAAAATTAAGCCAGGAAGGATCACAGTCGTGCTTAACGGCGCTAACACACTGGGCATGACTCCCTGCATTTCCGCAACCTCTAAGGACAAATACCAACAAGAGATCCTTACAATTACTGAAATAGTAATACTAAAACAAAAAGAATCCACTTTCTTGATTTGGCTGTAGTAACAGTAGGACAGCAGCACAAATTTGGAAGTGTAACATAAAAGCAAGACAATAAAGAAATACCTAAAGTATATGCTTCTGTGCACCCTTTTTTAAACAAAACCTCTTAACTAATTTTAATTTTGCTGCTTTACTGTTCAACAGTAATTGGCAAGCTTTCCAGTGATTTATTCCTTCCACAGTAAGATCCAGGTTCCGCTTTGAAATACATAGAGAAATATGTGTATAAAAAACCCAAACAAACAAAACCCCCACACTTTAGACCAAGACATGAGTTAGCTTTAAGAACAAAACTAATTGTGTCTCCAACACTAGAAGCACCTGAAACTGCAGTGCTTTGGCAGTGAGAGATAGAGAGGGGAATCATAAAGAGAGATGCAAGGCTTCCACCTTCCCTAAAGGGTGGAAGCCACAACCCACAACCCAAATCAGGTACAATCAGAGCAAACAAGAAGGGAGTGTTTTTGCTTTGCCTTTCATTTACTTTAATTAGTTCTAACACTAAGTCTTCCCTCCCACTCCAGGACTTTTTTTTTTTTCTTTCTTTTTTTTTTTTGAGACATCTATGTTAGCTTATGGTAAGATGCTACTTCGAAATGTAATACAGACATGCCAGGGAACACACGAGGCTAAAAGAATGTTAACTTTATTTATGAAACATGTGATTTGTGTTTATACACATGCTAGTAAACAAAAAGAAAAATAACTGTTTTCAAGAAATAAAAACCCATCTGAAGTAGATCAAGTACTATAAACGTGGTTTACATAAATGCATTACATTAACTACTAGGGTCACTGGGCCAGTTAAACTAACTCAGACTCACAATGAGAGGCATTCATGTCCAAAAAGGAATTCAGATCAATCAGCAATAGAATTACGGATGCAGATTTAGACTTAAGTGTTTTTAGACCTACACACAAAAAGCTTTCAATTTTAAGTTGATTGTATACCATTCCATGAGAATCGGAGGCTGTATTCTTCACAGAACACAGACCCAGAGTTCAGGAATTTCTAGATTAAGTTATCCTAACAGCTTATCAAGTGATCAGATCCAATGATCCAGGGTTAGTGTAATGCCTCACACCATTCTAGTGAAGAAAAAGCAGTTATACTTAAAATAAAGATGAAAAATAAAAAACGACCAAATAGTAGTTTTTATACTATAAGGACTATTTTGAAATGCATAGTTACACATTTTATTTGACCCAAGTGGCAAATCAAGATCTAGACCATCACCAGTCAAGTATTTCCTTGTGTTACTTATTTATATTCTAGCAGCAGAACGACAGTGTTTGCAAACCTGAAGAAAAATGCTGCCCCTTTTCCAAATGTAAATTCAAAGTGGTGGTATACTAAAGAAAGGCTTAACCTTTGGGAAATTAAAGGAGCATCCAACTCTGAAGTCACCCAGATCCAAAAATGTACTGCAGGCAGAAGTTAAGAAAAATGACAGGAATTTTACCCACAAATGCACCAGGCTCTAACCTTGTGCCAAAATTTGTACATTGGTTTTAGATATTTTCATTTGCAGACAAACTATTAAACTAAACTGCTTCATCAGATAAAGTGGAAGGATCAAATGCAGAACTTTAGAATACCACTTTGTGTAGCAACGATATTTAAATTCATGGCAATCTATTAAAGACATTTATGCACTCAGAGGGGCCCAAACAATATCACTTCAATTACGCAGTTTTAGGAACAAATACCCAAGTATTTAAGGACATGAAAAGGAATCATTTAGCTGCACAGAACTGTCCTCAAAACATATGGGATATGTTGGCTTTGGTATTTGTTTGAACCCCAAGTCGAAAGTAAGAAACAGTACCAAGTTTAACAATAATGGTTTCTCAGTGGTTTTTGATAACATTTTCAAAAACCATTAGGCAAAAAAAGTATTTAAAAACAAAAGCTAAGTGATACAATGTGGAAATGGCAAAAAATACACTCCAAACAATTTTTATTGCAAGAAACAAAAAGCACACAACAACCTATACAAACATACATATCACTAGCTATAGACAGACAGATGTAGAACATGGCACCATGTTCAATTGAGCAAACCTTGAACCTACATGATCTAAAAATGATCATACATTATCTGTACAACACAAAGTCATACAGGATATATTCTAGCATATTCAATATGAAATACAACGCATTACTAGGCACAAATACCAATATTCACATTAGAACTGTGCAAATGATGGCATTACTCAGTTTTTACTATGCTGAATCAAATACATTGTATTTACAACATATACTATGTTTTACTGGAAAATATTTTAAAATTAATGTTTGGAAAATTAATAAAAGGCTACATTGTTTAGAATTAAGTGCAGTGTGTAGAAAAAAGTGTGAGATTGTGTTTTTACATACTGCTTTTGATGTTCCACTCACTGGCTCAGTTCGACTTCTAGAAGAAGAAATAAAGGTGATCAGAATTTAAAATAAAGCACTCGTACCCAACATAAAGCAGCAAAAACACATTATAAAACCTGAACACCAAAACATTATGCTCTGTTAGTCTAGTGAATGTGGAAATTTATTTGTATACATAAACCGTTGTCTCTTGGTACATTCAGTGCAACTAAAAAAGGCCCCAAAATCACATTTCTACTTTGTCACAAATTATTCTAAGACTTAGAGCTATAAAATACAACAGTGCAAAAGAAAGTCCTCGGGTATTCTGCTGTCTCTGCTATGGAAGTATCAAAAATATTAAGTCTGTACTACAGTTTTGTGTTCTTAAATAATCAACCACCTAAATATGAAGGTAGCTTTAGCCAATCTGTATACCTCTAGTCTTACAAATAGGTACCAGATACAGCATTTTAATTTCTAAGAAAGAACAGTGATAGTCTAGACACTTTGAAGTGCAAGTCTACTTAAGTGAAAAAAAATCAGTCATCTGACAAAGGAGTAACATAAAAATGTCAGCAGTGTAGTCTTTAGAACAGTGTTTCTTTGTGGAAGCCCAAGCACTGTGTTCAGATATCTACTGTATTCAGCCATGAAATTGCCAAAGTACTAAATGTGTTACATATGCTATATTGACTAAAAATAGTAGTAGAAATGTCACCTGAAAGCAGTTTCTAGGATTTTGTGCGATTTAGGAGTCCTGTGACAAAAAAAAAGGTCTTAATTGCCAGAATTTGCTTTAAGATAACCTTGAAAATGCTACAGTATTTTAGGCAATATTTATTACATTTGAAAACTTGCTGAGATTCCACATACTCATTGATTTGTATCTGCATGCTACTCGTCATGAATCAGACATGCAACCATGGATACACTTAACAAACAATTCATACATCATCCAAAGTGTCCCATGACCAGAGGCAATTCAAAGGTTGCTGTGGAATTTATGTACAAATAGAAAGGCTCATCATGCTTCCTGCCACCACTGGAACACCACCAGGCTCGCAATTACAGCCACATACCTCCTGAAGAGGAAGTACAAGGAAATACTCTACATTACCACACAATGGTTTCTTCATACATCTACCTTGAAGAACATGCTACAAGGCCAGTAATGCATTTTTGAAGGCCTTTCCACCATTACAGCATACATTCATAATTCCCAAACATTAACCACTCTACCAGTTGTTTCTGCAATGTCTCCCGCTGAAGGAATAGAAAGCTCATCTGCCTGGCTAATTTTCAACATTAGAGCAGCAGTGCCATTCTTTCCTTATCCCCTCATACAGGTATTTATTTGATCTTTGATGCTAGCAGCATCTATCCTCCCATTTTAGGGCAGCAATACCAGAAGAGGGTGCCGTCCAACCAGAAACAGAGGATGCATTGACAAGACAGCACTAAGCATATGTATTGAAATTAACCCCCAAAACAAGGCCATGTTTATAACCACAATGCTGTGGTGTCCAGAATTACTAGGGAGTTCATGAAAGCACTGCAACAACTACTGCAGTGATATGCCCAAAGTTTACACACAGAGCCACATAAATTCAGTTTTTTTGCTTGCAAATGCTTCATGGGTACCAGGATGTTGCAGTACTGTTTGTTTGAGACACACTGTAGCTCATCGGTATATGTAATTAAGAACCAACATGAGAAAGACATAGCAAAACCACACACTAATAGTATCTACTAATTGTGGTGGAGAGGCATATCTTTAAGACTGGAAAACATGACCATTCAAACAATGCTAATGTAGCTGATACAGAACTGGACTGTATGAATACATAAGTGACAGCAATAATCCTGTAATCGGGATTGCATTTGAATATCTGTAATTTTAATCAATACATCCAATTCTCTGTCCTCCATAAATTTTAGGAATACAGAATTAAAACCTGGAGCACAGATATCAGCTTAGGGTAAAAACAGAAAGATAACTAGTAACGTTTGGTAAGGTGCTAAACTGCTTACTCAGTTTCAAGTTTGGAAAGAATTAACTATTCCTTCATTGTACTCACACAAAAGGCAATACACTTAAGGATATTGTTCTTTTTCTCTTGTCTGAAACTGACATTGTCTTCAGGAAACTAATAGGAATCACTTATGAATGAAACTTCTTGTTTGCATGGTTTGTCAGCTGGCAACCCCTGGTCTTTCCTCTATAGCTAGTCTGCAAACCCCCCAGATTTGGGGTTTAAGAATATCTGCCATGTCCCACCCACCCCCGAATGCAAGAAATAGTCAAGCACTGAGAATCAGACTCTTCTAAGATGGGAAGAAATTATAAGCTTATACTACAATGCTTATTTGTCTTTACTATAAAAGCAATAAAAGCAAACATAGAGGAAATAGGATCTACAATATGGGCCTCAGAAAAGTCAACCCTAAGAACAAACTCAACAGAATCATCTTCATTACCACTGTTGGAGTTTGAACCCTGTGTCCCAGCAGGCCTAAAAATCCAAGTCTACTTTGGGACAGATACATTAAAAATCTACCCCATTACAACAAAAACTTACAGCAGCTTTAATGAGAAAGAACCAGAATGCCTCTGTAAGCTAATAAATAAAAGAAGTTAACACACTGAAACCCCTCATAAAGAATACAATGCTTTATGGATACTTACATAACATATGTTTTGCTGGTAGCTTTAACTCCTCCAATAGGGATTCTTCTAACAATTACTGATGAGTTCTTAGGAATCAGCGCATTATCATCTGTGTATTCTGAAAACAACATAAATACAGAAAAAAAAAATCAATTTGTAAAAATGTATATTAATACGTAATTACATAGCACTACAGAGAATCCCTTTACAGATATAAAAGCAAATTTTATATGTAACATGGTGCTATTATCATTTCAGCACACTAACAGTACATTTCAAGAAATCTTCAGGTTTGATAATCAAACACAAGCAGCAAAATATGTTATCTCTTTATAAATAGTTTCAATGCCAACAGTAAAAAGGTCTCAAAGGTCAGTAAAGGAGAGTCCACTAATACATGAGATTCTTTCCTGATCTAGTTTAAGTTGCTTTTGCTTCTGTTAGGCTACAAAACCAACAGACCTTTGGAGAAAAGCAAACCATAGCAAAGTCTCACATGCATAAACCAGATTCTGACTAGCTTGCCCTGCAACAAAACAGGCACTTCGCTAAAGCATGAAAACTCGGAGCCATTGCTTTCATAGCTGTTAACTAAAACCGATTCACCTATGCTGCTAGTGCTCAAGACTGACAGAACACAGAAGAGTCAGCCATCTCTGCCTATTTCTTGGAGCTTAATCCCTCAACAAGCACCATTCCCAGCTGCTCAATGCTTTACATTTAAATGGAAACGAAACTGGCAGCGCTAGAATTTGGATCACAGAAGTTTTGGGGTTTTTTTGAGCTTGCTTTCACAAGCAGGGCAGAATTGGCTCAAACTAAAGTGGTATCTCCCCCTCTTAAGCTAATCATCTAGTTTGAATTAACTGAAGGTGTGTGAATTCTTCCGATTCACTTTTTGCAGAGCAGAGAAACTCAAACGAAATTACTCATGAAGACAGCCTTTACAAGCCTTTAGAAAACAGTGGTGCCTGGAGCTATCCGTGCTTTGCCTTGGCTAACACCATATTAGTCTTCTGAAAAGGAGGAAAGCCTTCTGACCTTTTACATAAGGCCCAAAAGAAAAAAAAAAACCAACTACCTGAGATACTTTTGACTGAGTAAGCTTAAAATGCGAAGATCTATCTATAAAAAGGGTTTTTGTATTGTACATACACAAGCTGGATATTACTAAATATTATAAAGCACTATCAGCAGCCATTCCCTGTATTCTGCCTACAGTTTTAAATATTAAAAGCCCTTAGTTTTGCAGACCAAATCAGAACAATAGTCTGAAACTCAAAGATTCTGTATATCTAGTCAAGCTCTGTCAGGGTGGCTTTGCCCAGTGTGACACACAAAATTTCACAATTCACGCTTCATTTTTCAGTATATTAATTCCTGATCTTCACCCCTAGGGAAGCGAACAGCAAGCTTCCTCTGGACTTGAGTAGTTTAAAATTGTAGGAGAAAGGATTACTTATCACAAAACCAGAAGCTTTTACAGAAGTCAGATCCTGAAACAATGCCCTAGAGCTCTTCTTAAAATGAAAATCCAACCATTATACAGCCACCTGTGAAGAAAGGCCTGGACTGGGACTATTTGAAGGAGAAGAAACTCAAGCAGTACTGAGGCCAAGACAACCAACTGGGAGATCATGCCAGCTGCAGTTCTAGAAGCCCGAAGCAGCTGTTTCTACCTGCTCATACAGAGTATTCTTTCTGGTCTAGATCACAAACCACTGGACTGAGATTTCAAGGAGATAGGATAAACAATGTCTCCAAAAAAAGGCAAGAGTTTGCTACGCCTGTGCCAAACTGAGGATTGTGGTAGTTCTACAGAAGACTACAAGTGGCAGCACCTCTCCTAGAAAGAGACTGTATGTATGAGGGCAGCAACTAATGCACTTATTCATAAATTATCCAAGCCTGCAAGGTGAATTTGAACACGAACAACAGGTGTACGACACAAAAAAGGTAAGTTCTCTTTTAGTATTTTGTGACAATTCACTGACCACTGAAAAGAAGCATTAACATCTACCTTCTGAATAGCCCATCCTTGCATGTATACATATATAGATATAAGCCTGTTTTCAGGCTGCTTAAATGCACAGTGGAGAGACCTCCAGCCACCTAATAACAGACTCTCATAAAAATGAATTCACCTTAAAAGTCAATCAGTACACATTTAAATGGATCAACTGAAGAGTGTCAATACCTTGGTGAAGCAAAGGCTTTATCTGCACAGGGCACTTATCATGGCACATATTTGTATTTGGTACTTGAAGTATCCCACTAGCTTGGTCACCATGTCAGAGAATTCATGGAAGAGCATTTATGTACAGCAAAATACAATCTTGAGTTAGGTCTGTGAAGGGACTTGATACCGGTTCGCTTTAATACATTTATTTTTCCTTCACCTCAATTAATTGAATACATTTTGGTGATGAAATTTTAAAGGTGAAGTCAAACAATGTACACTAAAAAGTTAACTTTTTTTTTTTTTTCCAATAGGAAAGGGTTTAAGCTGGAGCACTATTCCTGAAGTCCCTGGAATTTTTTGTTTGCTTGATTGGCAGATGCCAGCTTAGTCTAACAGCTCTCAGACTAAACTGGCATCTCCGAGTAGGAACCTGTTCCCCGTGGGCAGCAACATCCCCTAGCAGAGACTCAGCAACTACCAGGACCTGCAAAGCAGTGCCACTCTGCCTCACCACATGACTCAACATCTGCAAAATGAGCAGTGACACCATGCTCAACAAGGCTACTTTTCACACTTGTCCAAGCAGAGCTCCAATAGAAATGTTCAACAAAGCTGGAGGTAGTAACATGTTTTACTGCTGGTGATAGCTAATGTAAGTGGCTAATGGACTTCTGTCAATCTGACCTGTGATTAAAAACAAGGATTCTAGTAACTCAGCTTGCAAAAGCAAAGCAAGACTTTAATATAACTAACATCCAAATCAAAAGCAGAAGAGACGTAACAGTCTAAAACTTGCTCTCTATTCTACAAGAAAATAGTATGCTTGAAAGAGTCAATGGAAAGAAGCATTTCAAGAAATTAAGAGGCAGACAAGTTAAATAGCTACTTTGACTGCTGCCTCATACTGACTTAGAAATCTTAAATCAACAATTGCATTAGTGTCTACAACCTTCTTCCTGCAAAAAAATACAAACAGCTCAGGTTATGCTCTGAAGTTTATACTGCTTTACATTTAATGCACAATTTAAACCCCCCATCTTTAAATTCCTCTATAATTCTGAAAATCTGCTAGTTTTAATAATTTGTGTCATATGTACACTATAAACAAGTTAATGAAAAAAGCTCCTACTTTATTTTATGGCCTGCTTTAATCCACCATTTTGAGTTTGACAGCATTGCAAGAACATGTCTCTGAGCTTTTACTAGAGAAGTATTTTCACCCAGATAAAGTACAGAAGTTCATCAAAACAGAAGTCATCAGAAGGCAAGCCTACATGTGAAACGACAAAGAAAAGCCTTTATTAGGCTTAGATGCCTTGCTAACCAGCTATTATGCTACTGGGGGAAGGATTTGCAGCGTAAGAGATGAAAATGACTACTAACACGCCAGACTGTCTCTACCAGAATATAGGGTAATTCCCAAGAACACATTTTTTTGCTAGCGTTTAAAAATATGCTTTCTCATTATGTGATTTTTTTTTTTTAAACTCTGTTCTAATCAACACCACTTGCACACTTTGTAACAAACAAATCATCTATGTAGCTGGTACTGAAAGCACTGCCTCAAAACATCCTGATTAATAGACTGGACTACTATTTCTGGATTTTTAGCTTCCACCAAAATAGGTGTCAATGATCTCATCTATGACTGCTATATCATAATTTCTTGAATTAGCTAGTTCAGTAGGCCAAATGGTTCATGGAACTTTCATTTGCATTATCATTATATAGCACTGTGCTCTAAAAGAGCACCTACACTGCTTTGAAAGGATGAGTTAATAAAACCTAACATACTTTCAGTCATTAATCTCATTATACAGACTGCTGGATGCCTAAATGTCTTATTGGCACCACTTGACTGGGAAAGCAAAAGCAATGCTGGAGACATTGTGGTAATGAACCAAACTAAGCCTGCCCCAAGCACCTGGCCAAGGAACATTAACCTGGCTGACAGCAAACCCCTGAGATGTCCCAAACCTGCTGGTGACAGAGTCAAAGCAGCTGACTCCCAGAAAGGCAGCACATGAGCTCCACTGTAACATAAGGGGTTTTGAATAGGTACATGGCTTACCCTTAACCAGGGAAACAGGGAACTTTATCTTCTGAAAGCGAGCTTAAGCATCTACATCTGATTAATAAAACCTAAAATTCAGGGTTATGCATGTAAACCAAAAATTTGGCATATATATACACCGCACTGAAATGTATTCTCTAGCTTTGCTCTGAAAACCACTAGGGTATTTTTGCATTTTCACATGGAAAACACCCTTACAAAAACTTCAGTAAGCGTCTGTGTCACTAGCATATAATTTTGAAGTTTTATACTCATTTTACAAAGGTCAAAGTGCAACGCAATCTAACTAGAGGAGGATCTTATCCCTGTTAACAAGACTGATGCTCTTTAGAGTATGAAAGATATTCCTTCTTTAACTTCACCTTTAGGCAACTCCACATTTAACATCACCTAGTAAAGCAAACATTTTTTCTTCACTGGATTCTGATTATGTACGAAAACAAAGCAACACACTTTGTAAAACTGATATTATGTATATTAGAATAACACTTTATGGGGTAACATATTTATAAGCATCATTTTTTCTTCTAAAAACTTTGCTTTCTGTTCCTCAGCTGCTACACAGAATCCACGTGTTTGGTCTATTCCAAAACATTTTTTCTTCTGGTGATAATAATGGGGCCCCACCACAGTTTATTACCATCCAACATTCTGGTTTTAAGGCTCTGTTTTACACAGACCCAACTATTCCAGTCCATACAAAGTATGTTAGCAACTGAAGACAAAAAATCAGAGACTCTGCTGCAGCAAAGCCCTTAAAGCAAATTAAACATTTTTTTCAAAAGCTTTTGATAATTTTATTCAATACTACTAGAAAAATTCAAGACTTCTGAAAGGTATCTCTACCTATGCACGTCATGCAATCCAATGGCATCCCTAAGACCCCTAACATTGTACTGGTAAGTCTCTTCACAGACGTCCTCCTGAAAATACTTTAAATACCTGTAGATAAAACTGTGAGCTTTAGGTCCAACCACTTTAAAGGCTAAGGCTGAAGTTACAGTTACCACAGTGTACATATTATTCTGCTTAAGTTTTAATACATGAAACAGGAAGAGGAAAAAACCCCACTAGTACACATTCTAAAGAAAAATCAGTTTTAACAGTGTCACAGAACCACAGGAAAAAAAGAATTCATGTTTAAGGAATGAAAACACTTTACAAGTCTTTTTATTTCTGAAAAGTAACACCCAGAAGTCTTTAATCCCATTCAAACTTATCTACCAAACTGAAATATCATACTAAGTAACACAAAACTATTATCATCCCTGAAAATCAAGCACCATGAGATTTAAAAGAATTTATGACTTATTTAAGAAATTTTTTTACATATGTTCACCATAAACATTCTGCCATAAAACTTCAGTATTGTCCCGAAACAGTTAACATGTAGTACCCGGGGGGTGTGGGTGTGGGGGGGTGTTAGAAATGAATGAAGTGATGCTCAATAGCATTTGAATGACAATGTCTTTTGTGAAGAAGTTACATTAACAAGAAATTCCAAAGCATAATTTAGATACAGAGAACATTCATGAGCAAAATGGCTTTAAAGGGTCTGCATAAATTATAACTCACGGATACACTCTTAATTCAAAACGTTGCTAGTGAGCAATTTCTGCAAGGGGCACAAAACCAGTTTTCCAATGAAGCAGGGTAAAAGATGTCGATGACAAAATTAAGTCACCAAAGCCACTTTCTTCAAATTAGCCACCTGTTCTGTTTCTATCACTTTCAGCTTCCTCTGCCAGACTTCAAAGAAATCTGGCAAGTTTGTTATTCTAAGATATCCTCTCACATTTCCGTATCATTTTACACAGAAGAATTCCAGGAAAACAAAACTTTTGTAAGCACTGTACGTCGCACATCAACCACGTATTCTTCTACACCTAGCTCCGCGTCCAAAGCACAGATCTGAAGATAGTTGTCAGAACAGCAACTACAAAAGAGTAGCTCTGTGAGGGCCCCAACACAAGTCCCAGCTACCGATCGCGGCCGAATCGCGTTATCGCTTCCCACCCGGCACCGCTTGCCCTCCCGGTCCCCCCGCACGCCGGCGGGATGAGCCCCG
>NW_009646404.1:1135686-1147154 GCF_000708025.1 Charadrius vociferus | reverse complement strand
GCGGGTGTCCCTGCTGTCCCCCCTCCCGGCCTCTCACCGCCCGCTGTCCCTCCTGCCACCCCTGGGCCTGTCGCTGCCCGGTGTCCTGTCACACCCCTGGGCCTGTCACCCCCCCCAGGCCTGCCACTGCCTAGTGTCCTGTCACACTCCCAGGTGTGTGGTATCCCCCCGTCACCCCCTGGCCTGTCACCACCCGGTGCCCTGCCACCCCCTGGGCCTGTGGTGTCCCTCCTGTCACCACCTAGGCCTTCAGCACCCAGCATCACCTCCTGTTGGCCCCTGGGCCTGCAGTGGCTCTCCCAACAGCCCTGAGCCCATCACCGCCTGGTGTCCTGTCACCCCTTGGCTTGTCACTGCTTGGTGTCCCTCCTGTCACCCCCCAGGCTGTCACCACCCGGTGTGCCCTCATGACAGCAGCCAGCCAGGGCAAGACAGCCTGGGGAAGATGCGGCGGGGGTCCAGCAAAGAGAGGGGACGTTCCTCCTGTCACCACACGAGCTTTGGGGGGGCTTCGACCTCCCACCTTGTCAGTGGGAAACAACAATGGTGTTTCTCTTATTTCCTACATTCGTGAACAAATGACAAAGCAGGTCATTAGGTTGCCATTTCTGCTTCAAAGGGGCCACGCGGCGGTTCGGTAAAGCCTCCCCAGTGCCAGTCACCCAGCTGGAGCAGTGATCCCCACGCCACACGCGCCACCATCCCGCAAGGTGAACAGCACCCGGGCGGGAGGAGGACCCCTTGGCCCAGGGCAGATCTTGGCACTCATGAACATGGCACAGATGACAAAAATGCCAGGAGAAAGTACTACTATTGTATCTTTGTGTCTGCATCTCAAAATGTCCTGTGAAAACACAAATGATTGAATTTACAAAGCAGTTACACTACTGACACACAGCCGAGCATCATCCCTGTATCACGGATGGGTCTGACAGGGTGACTGAAAAAACAGTTCAGAGCAGATTTCCAAAGGATTAGATACGTTCACATTTTCAAAGGGAAGGATGGTTAGTCTGGACTAGAAATGAGAAAGAATATAATTATAACAGGGAACAAAACGTGAAGAGCAGGAATAAGGAAATTAAATGCTGTGTGTAAACAGCAAAATAAACCGCATGAGGACAGAAAAATCATTATTATCTTACAGTTTTCATTATGCAGGCAATGACTGCAACTTAAAATATCTATTAATGTTTCATTATGCAGATTATTGCTTTTTAGCAAAGGAGCTATTTGTTATTTCCAGAAATCTATGATGCACACTTTACTTACTTTCCAGGCATCTAAGTTTTTTACAAGATCGAGCAATTTATACCATGCACATTTCTGTATGAATCCTCATTTTTCCTTTACCAGTTAATTGCCCACTAATATAATGCAGAAAATTAAATTATACAACTAATATTAGTCACCTTCTTGTGGATTTCATACTTTTATTAATGTCGTGATTAAACCCCCAGCTGTTTAAAGTTGTCTACTGGTTGCATGTCCAACCCACTTATACAAACTTACAAAATACAATCTTTCACTTCAAAAATATTTATTTTCTAATCCTCTCACCATAAGTCTTTACAGAGAAAACCTTTTGAATATCAGCTGGCGCAGCGTTATCTCAAACAAAACAATCCAAAACCAAGTGCCTTTTCAAAGTAAAAATAGTGAAGACTAACAGGCCTGGAAAAAACAATTCTCATCTAAAATTTTAGGCTAGGAAACTTTCTGATATCTGAAATGTTACCTGTACAGGTAACATTTAGGGATTTCATCCACTCCAGGGGAAAAAGGATCTGCATGAACACGGAGACTGAGGTATATAGAGACTCCAAACTACACAGGTTTGGTGTAAAACAAATTGTCTCCATTAGAGGGGGGGGAGTAGATTGTCTTTGGTTTAGTTTTCAATAATTAGAGAATGTCTGCATGCCCAGATTACCGTTTTTTAAACCAGCTTCCACATAAGCACCAGATCTGTGTACTGTGGATCAGCGGTGGTATCAACTTGTTCTGAACCAGGTGTGGGCGCAGCCATGCGGTGTTGGTTCAGACAGCACACACCATACATACGTACTGTGCTTACGCTGCCCTTTGGCTTTAGCCGGCTGCTGGATGGCAGATGATACCTGATCTGGGTAAGGTCTGCTGGGACAAATTTACCTCTTCAATAAACTTTGGCGGAGTTTGTGCCCGGTCAGCACATTGCATCGTGTAGTCCCAGCCCTTTTGATCTCGTATTAGGTGTCCTAAAATGAATGCGATGGCTGGTGACGCCCAGCCTTGGGGGCTGCTCGCACAGCCAAGAGATAATGTGTCCGAGGTGGCCTCCCAGCTCTCCCCAGCGCTGCCCAGCTCTGCCCTGCTCAAGGTTAATCCCCCTCCAGAGCCCAGCAGAACCTGCTTGGTGGCTCCCTCGAGCGTTTCAGCCAAACTGGCCTGACCTGGTGATGGTCTGTAGCTCGGGGTGTTCAAGCTAACACTGATCGTTTGGACTCGAGCAGGGTAAGGGATGCTCCCGCGAGCAGCTGAGCTGTGAGATCGGAGGAATAACCTCTGGCAATTGGGGCAGCGGCCAGAGAGCTGCACCCAGAGGAGGATGGGTGACCGGACCCTGACTGCCCGGGAATGCTGCCGGATATTTACTTCCACGAATTCGTCTTACACAAAAGGTTTGACACACCTGTTAAACGATGTTTACCACACTCAACAAAAATGCTCACGTCATAACAATTAGCTTGCTCTTGCAGCACGTAAGAAATTATTCTCAGTTACACATATTTATAACTTTAAAAAACAAATCGGAACCTCCTGGGAGGCAAGGAAATACCCCGTGGCTTTCAGAGGGAGCTGGGTTATGTTCTGAAAGTCATTCAAAAAGGAGAGCAGCATTAAGGCTTGGGGTTCTCTGCACACCTGTAGGTGTCAAGACTATTTTTGTAGCTTTAAGTTACTTCTGTAACTTTTAACTCCTTTGCTTTCAAATGCATTCAACCTAAAATGTAAGTTACCCAAGTTTTGTTGTCACCATTTTAGGTCACACTCACGCATTAGTTAAATAAGGGCAATAAAGAGAAACTATTTGCTTTAAAATGGAGTTTCAGAATTTTACCATTACAGATTATCAGGAGCTGTGTAGAGAACTTCATCTCATTTACCACTTTATTGGTTTAGAAACAGCTTACTGATGTACGGTTCTGCTGCGCTGCACTGAGCACCTTTTGCTGAGTGCGATTGTCCGTGCTGCTTTAATTCTGAAATTCTGAGGGCTGCCGGAGACAGAATTGTTCCTGCGTGTTTGCAAAGCACCTGTTGTAAAACTGAACAATACAAAAAGAATCACACCCTTCCCCCTGCTCCCTCCCCCCCAAAAAAAAACCCAAACAAAGCCAAAACAGAAAGGACAAATTATTTCTAATAGCTTCCAAGCTGCAGGAACAGGTCTGTTGGAAAAAGACAGGCAAATAAGCAGGTTGGCATAGTGGGAAGGTATGTATTTGCTGTATTTGCATTTCTTCTTCAGTTTGTTTTGTCAGGAGCAAAGACTCCGTGTAAGAGTTCCGTGCAAGAGCAGAGGACCTTGTGTTGCGAGAGCCCAAATCACTTCCTGCAGAGCTGAGGGCCCACATGGCCAGTTTTGCTGGAATATCCACATTGCTCTGTAAGTCACAGTGCTATAGCTTGGTGTCATTAGTCCAGCTTCCGAGGTAGCACAGCTGCTGTGAGGAGGCACTGGTTAAAGCTAAGCTTTAATTAAGAATGACAATGTCATTAATACGCTTAAAAAACCCAAACCAAAACAAAAACTAAAATTCCGATTCTTATCTGCTCCTGCTCTTTTCTACTTAGCTCCTCCATACTCCATGTGCACACACCACGGACACACCAGTGTCTCACCATCATATCACACCAGCTTATTACCATTGATAAATTATTACATTTTGACCACAACGATCAAAACTTGGAGCCTAGAGGGTGGCAAATGAAGGGATCTAATTAGACAAGAGGAATATCATGCAAATGTCTGCACGACACTGAGTAAAGGAAGAAAGCAGATCTTGGAATCAGTGTGCCAACATCTGTGCACAGTCAGTAAGCACATTAGGGATGGCAACACATCACATTTACCAAATTTCCATGTTAGTCTTTATATCCACAAACCATTTATGTTTATTGCCATAAACCAATGTACTCCCCAAGTGTGGCATACCCACAGTTGCCTGAACGCTGGCTGTCTTTACTCAAATGCTCCCAGACTTTAAGAACAAGAAGCAAATCATCATAATTTAGTATAATCCTCTACATGCTGCATTAAAACTCAGAGCAGTGGATGAATCACGCATCATCTTGACCATATTCCTCCAACTTCTAAGTCTGGTCCCTTGGCCATGATGAGGATACTTGAAAGATTCCAAAAGGTTTCGGTGCTACTCCTTTTTGAAGCCAAAGCTCCTGATTCCTGTGTAATTCTGGTGATTTTCCCTGTCATCATCCGCAAGCTTAAAATGCTGATCATCCTGGATCTACGCCATCCTCGTGCAGCCAGGCTCTCCTGTACGCAGCCAGAGTCCCCAGCTGTCCATGTAGCACACCTTTCCAGCTACAAAGCCCCAAAGCAGAAGGAGTTGGATCTTCCTGGGTCTGTTTAGGATTTTTAAAAACAATTTTTTTCAAGGGAGAAAGGGAAGGGGATTTTGTCACACAGAAGACAAAGGACCGTTAAGATTGGGTCACACTCAGCTGATGAGAACAGGAGGAAGGATAATCTATTTGCAGAGAGGGAGTGGAGTTCCCATCACTTGCTTGCACTTCATTTGGGCACTGTTCTGAGTTAGAAAGGAGGTTGAGATTCCCAACGGGCACTTTTTTAACCCCTGAGATATTTTCCGGGAGTCGCTGAAGCTTTCTAACTTCTGGCTTCATGATTCCCAAAGCTTCTCGAAAGAGAAATGTCTTTGCAAGGGCAGAAGGAGAATCCCAAATGCCAGTGCAGCATGCAGGAGGAGAGGCACATGCCTTGTGAGAACACCCCTTGGCTACCCACCCCTCCAGATTTCTTTCCTAAGACAATAATATCGGCTGAGAAAGAAAGCCAGACTTTTCCTTATCTTTGCCATTGTAACGAGAAGGAACTTTATCAGAATCAGACCAAAGCTAATCAGAACACATCCTCTTGTTTTTAATAAATATCCCGTGCCTTTGTTCTGATTCAAGATTGAAAAATGGAGTTTTGGGCACTGCCTGGCGAATACGTGTGAAATGTGCTGGCCTGATAGCCCAGCTGGGGAGCTGTGAATCCTCCAGTTATTCTCAGAACAATACAGAATAATTATGGGATGAAGAAGCAGAATTCTCTTATTTTGTGCCCAGCCAACATCCCTAGTTGAATCATTGGCCCTTCTGCTGGGAGAATGAAGAAGGAGTTTGGCTATGACATTTGTACCCATGCCTGGGAGCTGGAGATACTGCAAGCTCCTTTCAGCCCAGTTACAGTACCCCACAGCTGCCCAGTGGATTGTCCAGCTCGGCCATTATCTACTTGTCTGAATTCAGACTACTTACCCAGATGTGGAAGTTGGTGTTGTTAAAGCTCCTCAGAGCCTTCTCACCCACCAGTATCTGCCTGCCCTCCCGTAACCTGTCCAGTTACTTTTTAATGGAAAAATTCATCACAGATCCAGGACAATCCATTATAGATTAGGATATATCCGACTCGTTTGTAATGGTCAGGGCTGCACCACCAGCCAGCCATCTATAACCGGAGCGATAGCCCAGCACAGAGCACTGCATCAGTCCTAGTGCTTGGGTGACGTATCAGCGTCGTACATCATCGCACCACCATTGCTCTGCTGATGTATGGCTTCTGGGGTGGCACTGGCCAGGACGAATGCACCCAGGGGGCCCACGTAAGGTGTTATTTATTATTTTAAATGCTAATAAATATTACGGATGTCTGTGAGGAACTGTTCTGCAGTTTATGAAGTTGAAGGGAGAAGAAATAATTAACAGGCAAAGGAGAAGGACCTAGAGATCCTAAGACGCTGAATAGCAGTTTGATATCACAGGACCGTCTTTGGTCTTTTTGGAAACACCACATGTATTTCCCAAGATTAATGAGGGATTTAACTCTCCCCACAGATTGGGTACTGCTCTCGCAGATCACTAAAAATGCTCAGATGTTTTGCAACCACTTGTCCCTACAGCTCCTTTGCAATGTAGCATGTGAACAAAAGTGCAATACCTCTGCTGAAATCTGGCATCCCAGGCAGTGGGCGAGCGCAGGCACTGGTTTTGGCCCAGCTATGTCTGCAGGCAGCAGCCTCCATCCCTGCTGGACACCCCAGCGCAACAGAAACTGGTACTCCAACGCATGCGTGCCATCAGAAAGCATCGAGCAAAGCATCCATGTGGGTCAGGCTTCTTCCTGACCGACCTGTTTTTTGGGATTGTTACATGTTTGTGCTTTTCATCTGTAAATTGCTTCTCAAACATTAATTAATGCCTTGAAGTGCATTGGAAGACAGAAAAGTCTGTAACTCCAGAACTGCTGAGAGGCACAGGTGTAAGACGACAGTGCCAGACAGCTTCAGAGGGTTCCCAGGCTCTGCGTCATGCCTCCCTCAGCCCATAAATAGAGGCCGCTAATTCCCTGCGTGGCACCCGTACTTTATACCAGTGGAAAACAGCCCCTGAATGCAGAGCAAACGACCTCTTTCATCCCCCCACTGCTGCTGCTTGGCTTCCCCTGGCAAACTCTGCAGCCTCTCCCTCCACAGCCCCTGCTCCCTTCACCCAGGCAGTTTTACCAGCTGAAATGAAACCCATGTTTTTGTCTTAGCCTCCTCAGCTGGAGGATTTGGTGAACAAGTGGCCCATCTCCATCCCCAGCTGGGCATAAGTTGCCATCTAGGGACTGGGAAACCTCCGAGCCCTGGGAAGTAGTGGTGCCTTGATAGAGGGGCAGCCTGGCCACCCGCCCGGGAGCATCGTGGTGACGGTGTGCCCAGTCCTTAGAGTCATAGAATCATAGAATGGTTTAGGTTGGAAGGGACCTTGAAGATCATCGAGTTCCAACCCCCCTGCCATGGGCAAGGACACCTCCCACCAGCCCAGGTTGCCCAAGGCCACGTCCAGCCTGGCCTTGAACACCTCCAGGGATGGGGCCTCAACAACCTCTCTGGGCAACCTGTTCCAGTGCCTTACCACCCTCAGAGTGAAAAATTTCTTCCTGATATCTCATCTAAATCTCCCCTCTTCCAGTTTGAAGCCATTCCCCCTCATTCCATCACTACATGCCCTAGTAAAAAGTCCTTCCCCAGCTCTCCTGTAGGCCCCCGTTAGGTACTGGAAGGCGGCAATAAGATCTCCCCGGAGCCTTCTCTTCTCCAGGCTGAACACCCCCAACTCTCTCAGCCTCTCCTCATAGGAGAGGTGCTCCAGCCCTCGGATCATCCTCGTGGCTCTCCTCTGGACCCGCTCCAGCAGGTCCATGTCCTTCTTATGTTGGGGACTCCAGAGCTGGATGCAGTACTCCAGGTGGGGTCTCACGAGAGTGGAGCAGAGGGGCAGAATCACCTCCTTTGACCTGCTGGCCACACTTCCTTTGATGCAGCCCAGGATATGGTTGGCCTTCTGGGCTGCAAAATTGTTACCACAACCTTTCAGGGAGACCCACCCCCTCCCAGGTGGCCAGCTCAGAAGACAATACTTTGGATTTTCATAAGACAGTGTCTTTTACTGTGGTTACAGTCCTGCTGTGGTTGATGATGCTTGTGGGCTCTCCCTGTCTGGGAGAGACTCGTACACCTTGGTGGCACTGTGTCACTCTGTGACAGTCTCTGTAGAGTCAGGATCATCTCATGGAGGTGGAGAGCCCAGGGTCTCCTGTCACCACATGGCATGTTCCCATGCATGGTCCAGGAGCCCCGTGGCCAGCTGAGACCTGGGCTCGCCCAGAGCCCCTCAAACAGTCCAGAGAGACCAGAGCTCACTGCCCCGCGGGGTGCTCTCAGCGTAGCCCTGTGCAAAGCCCTTGATTATTATTTTTTTTAAAGAAAAAAAGAAATACATTTTGTCTTAAATTAATAGCCTAACATTAGTCCACGTCATCGTGGCAGAGACGGGCATGTATTACACCTCTTTGCAAAAATGTCACCTAAATACCACAGGGTAAGGAGGCAGAAGAGGCACGGGGCCTCGCAGCAGTTCACATGGGAGATGAAGACAAAGCAAGGACCTGCTGCGATGCCGAGCAGGCAGCACGAACCGACAGCCCCTGAACCGGGAGGGCATCACTCAGCCCAGCCACCCCACCACACCCGGCCCAGCGCTTACACAGCCAGGCTGACATTTTTTTTCCTAACTTTTTCCTTTGGCATCTTAATAAAGCCCATGTTTTATACATCATTCCTGCCTGTTGGTGCTGCCCAATACTGCGCAGGTGTTTGATCTCCAAATAACAGGAATTCAGGGAGAAAACCAAGGCCGCTGCACGCTGCAGGCCCCCTTATGTCCCACCACCAGGCTGGGAGGAAGGGAGGCCCATTATCACAAGGAAAAATCCTAGAAATACGTTGAAACACAGAACCAACAGCTCACCAGTGGTGGAAACCTGACCACAAGAGCGTGTCTGAGTGTGAATGTGCTGGAAAACAGGGAAATTCTTTCAGCAAAAGTCTGCAAGCACTGGCACAGCTCACCTGCAAGTCGTTTTCCAAAGTTCTCTCCCAATTTGCAATCTACCTCAAGTTTCTGATGTTTGCCAGCTCCCTTAGGCTTGAGTGACTTAGAGTTGAGGGAAACTACAAAAGTTGGACCAAAGTACACAAAACAAATCCAGAGACCTGCTTTTATGTCCTGGGAAACAATCAAACATGCAAGTAAATAAGCAAAAGTCCCAGCCTGTAGGTCCCAGGAGCTGCTATCTCCACAGCTCCGCTTATATCCCCCAACACGCTACCCACACAACATGCCTGTGTAAGAGACCAGTGGAGGTGTGTTGACTTGATTTTAGTGGATCTCAACACTGGGCAGTGCTGCTGCAGCTGGGAGGAGTGGTGATGCCTGTGCAGGTGATGCCATCATTCAGTCCCGGACCATAAAAGTCACAGGAATATGAAAGTATAAAAGCCCTGGATGCGAGCCATGACAAATAAAAGTAAAACAGTGAAACTCTCCAGTGCAAGAGCCAGCAATTTTCAGTCTGGGTATTCTTTATCATGAATTTATATGGATATCTGTGTTTATTATCTTTTGTATTACGGTGAAGAAAATTGACCCTATCAACTAGTCAGAAAGATAAGAGCTCATTCCTCGTCAGGAGTTTGCCGTCATCACAAAATGCATCAGGAGAGGTATAGCAGGACAAAGAATTCCTCCCCGCATGAACAGTATTCTGGAGTAAAAGTAACTTTTTCCTGTATTAATCACAGCTAATTTACCCAAGAAGTCATAAAAGCCACATAAAGAATTTCATCACTAAGTTTCCCCCTAATGAGCGTGCCCTGGGAACACTGCTGCTCACGCCTGAATGGCACTGTGCGCCCAGAATGCTCTGTCCTGTTGGGACGGCTCTCTCCCTGGGTCGCGATCCCAAGATAAAGCAAGATCTCCTCTGCAGAGGTTTTTCCTTTGATCCTGTCCCAAAATGATGCCATGAGATGAGCCCACCTCTGGGTCTGGCATTGCAGACTCGGTCTGAAAACAAGCAGCACCAGCCTTTCTTCTGAGGCCGGCAGAGTTCAGCCCTCCCGCCAGCTCGTTGCATCCCGAATCTCAGGGGCAGAGAGGGATCACGCTGCTGGCAGGGATGTCTCCCCTTCCTCCAGGGAATTCACTGGCTCTGGGAAGACACCATCTCGTTATCTTGCCATCACCGACACTGCTCCACGTCAGCTCTGAATCTCATCCCCACTCTCAGCATGGAGAACTCCAGGGGTGACCTTGCTGCTTAATGAATCTCCAGTCACTAATTATTCCGCTCGGTGAAAGAAAAAACTAACTTGCCAATGCCACCTCGTGAAAGAAAGAGTCTGACACCTCTCAGCAACGGCAGCAGCACGAAATGGCGCTGGGGTTTTGCAGAGCTGCTGAGCCCAGGGGATGGTGGCCCACAGCTGGGAGGACAAGACCTTCACTTTGGGTCTGCCTCATCTGTGCCCCAAGGCAGGACTTCGCCTGTTCACCTGCACGCAGAGCTTTGCCATAGCCCTGATGGGCAGAAAGCCCCACCAGGTGGAAGGTGGTGTGCTAATGAAGGTCTCTCCTAGGCTTGGAGGAGCCTAAAGGTCCAGAGTACAGGTTCCTGGGGTTCACCCATAAATGACCATTACAATGTGATGTTCAGAAGATGGAGATAGCCACCCAGAGTGCCCTCAGCGTGAGCTGGCCAGACCTGCCATGTTTAACCCCGTAGCCATGGTGGTGACTCAGAGCTCTCCATTTTGGTCTGAGACTTGAGGCTGCTGTGACGCTGGGAAGAGGGAAAGGCAAAGGTGTTGGCACTTCAACAGCAATTGTGAAGTAATGCAAAATAGCTGTTACCCCTCAGTTCAGAGTCTGCACTCAGGAGCAGGGCTCGTCTCCCTCTCGCATGGACAGGATCACTTCTGCATCCAGCTGAGGGTGGAAGCAGCTGCACCAGAGGAAAGATGGAGCTGCGCCACCCCCACACGCTGCTGGTCAATACCAGCTCTTGTAGCACTCATGCCTGCACTGGGACACATGGCTGCTCTTCCCATCACCTCATCTTCGCTGGCATTGCAGCAGTGCTGGGGAAGGACTTTTGCAGCTGACCAAAGCCAAGTTTGGAGAGTACCAGGCATGTCCTGGAGGAGATGGTGCCTGTCCACCTCCTCCTCCTCCCGCTGTGCCTGCCAGGGGCCAGGTGGGCAGGAGGGGAGCTGGGCAGTCTTACCCAGAACAGGCTGGTGCTACTCAAACAGATAAATGTACACCAAAAAGCTCTTCAGCAAAGCAACGAACAGCCAGCCTCACCGCTGCCAGCGCTTCCGGTAGGCTCCAGAGTCACGGTGCCACTGGGGCAAACAAAGAGGAGCCATGGAATCACGGTTTCGGTTGAAAGTGACCTTGAGGATCATCTAATTCCAACCCTCCTGCCATGGGCAGGGACACCTCCCACTAGACAAGGTTGCTCCAAGCCCCATCCAACCTGGCCTTGAACACCTCCAGGGATGGGGCAGCCACAGCTTCTCTGGGCAACCTGTGCCAGTGCCTCACCACCCTCAGAGTGAAAAATTTCTTCCTGATATCTCATCTAAACCTGCCCTCTTCCAGTTTGAAGCCATTATCCCTTGTCCTATCAGTACATCCACTGTCATGGAACTGGTGTTTCTGCAGGGTCCCAAACCTGGGCAGAGGGAGAATTTCCACAGCAACTGGAAAGGAACGGAGAGGGGGGTGGGTTCGCACTTTGCGGGTTTCTTTTTGTTATTGTTGTTTTTTTTAAATAAAGAAAA
>NW_009646404.1:1122504-1135664 GCF_000708025.1 Charadrius vociferus | reverse complement strand
GGAGGGAGGGAGGGAGGGCGGGCAGCAGCCCCGGTGCCCCGCAGGGTCTCAGCATCCAGCGAAGCGCCGTTTCCAGCTGCAGAAGCCCCCAGACTCCGGGTGGGATTTTGCTCCTGGGTGACCCACAGGGTTGGTTTGCTGGAGACCTGTATCCTTCAGCGAACTCCTGTGGCCGCCTGGAGCGCGGGGCAGTGGGTCTGCGGCCACCAGTGGTCCCTACGAGCAGCTGCTGTTGCGATACCTGCTGAGAAAAATGCTGGTGCCAGTTATGGGTGGTTGTTTCTCTTAGGAAAAGCAGGAAACATCCCCTTGTGAACGCACACGGTCACATCTAGTAGCAAAATGAATAGCGGTTTCTGCACAACGCAGCCCCACGCGCGTCGCCTTTCCCAGGGCCCTCGTTCAAGTGTGCACAGAGAACGCGGGGCACGGAGCAGCCGTGGCGTTGCTGCAGCATCAGAGCCCTCTGCACAACGAGCAAACGCTGCTGGGCCACAACCGACCGGGAGCTCCACAGCTTCTGCACCAATCCCCAGTGCCTCCACACTCCTCCCGGGCTCTCCAGTGGGAGCGCGGTGTCTGCCCCCGTCGGTGCTGATGAGCCCCTTCTGCTCCCAGGTCCTTGCCTCAAACCTTTCCTGCCCCTGCTAATCTCTGCCCTCTGTGCAGCATCTTGGCCACGTCCACCTACACACATCAAAGCAACTCCAGCTTTGCTCCTAATTCTTGGCTTCCGTAATGTATTTTAAATCAGAGTTAATTAGAGGGATCAAAGGCCCCTTCACTATATCCTCTCGAGCCCTCCTTTCCCAGCCCCAGCCAGGCCTGGTTGGCTGTGCACAGCAGCTATCACAAGATACAGACACCAAGTTTCAGGAGATGGAGAGCCAAAATGGAGCACTTTTACTCTGCAAACTCCCTGCGCGGTTGCACTAATCACTCAGGAGATGGTGCTGAGTTTGTGAAATTGGCTGATGATGGGACCATGGTGGTTGCCTTTATCCCTGGGATGCTGCCTTTCTTTGAGTCATCTTAGTTCTGAGTCACCAGCAGCCGTTAATCCCTTAGCGATAACAGCCTCATCCAGTTCTTTCTATGTAGGTACTTTCGCCTCTGCGCTTACACTTCAAAAATGGGAATAAATACTGGGTGAGCTGAGGTCCTGGCAGGAGCACTCCAGGACACTCTGCGGGGTCGCTCATCACACCAGCACTCGTATGACTTTGTGGAGCCAGCACCACTGGAGCCAGAGCTCTCGGCCATCGCTGCTCAGAGAGCTCAGGGGCTCCTGCCCCCCCCGGGAACTGCTGCTTGTGTGGGGCTTGGAATGGGAACGGCCCTGCAGGTAACCCCTGCCTGTCCCTGCTCCCCCCCGGCGGCACGTGTCTACTCTCTGCCGCCGCAGGGCTCTGCACCACCAGAAGCAGAACCACACTGCGTGGACCCACGAGCCTTCCCTGCGATGGCTACACCACCCTCAGTAAGGGCAAGCTGAAATCAAGCATTATTCACATCCTTCTTTTTCAAACCTTCTATGCTTCCTTTGGTAAATTATTCCCAGATTAATTTCACCCTTTGTTAAAATGAGTGATCTATTTCCAGCTTGAATCTGTCTCAGTTAAACAACTTGTTATACCATCTATTATCAAAGACTTCCACACACAGGTACTTGGTGACCACAATCAAGTGATCTTTTTACCCCCTCTTTGACACAACACATAGGCTGACCTCTTTAATCTCTCTCTGTGGCAAATTTTCAGACCTCAAGCAGCTCTCATAGCTGCTGCCAGGACTCTGCATAACACCTTCCTGGGAGTTTGGACACCAGCACTGGCCACAGGATGTTACTGGTCACACTGATGCTGCACAGAGATAACATCCTCTCTGTGGATATTACTTTGGTATTCCCTGTTGGTACCCAGGAGTCACATTAACTGCAGCATCACACTAAGATCGCACGGAGCTGGTACCTGCCCTGTGTCCCAGAGCCCTTCACCATACCACCACTTTGCAGGACATGCTCCCCTTTGCCCAGCCCCTCTCTCCTGGACACGTGCCCTCACGTCACGGCTGCACTGACTGCAGAGCACAGCCGGCGAGGCAGCCCCCGCCTTGCACCCAGTGTGGGTACAGGGGCCACTGACCCCTGGGAAACACTCTTTGGTTTGGTTTGGTTTGTTTTTGTTTTTTTTTCTTTTTGGTACCTGCAATTATACATAAAGCATCTGCTCTTTCCAGAAGCATCATCTCTCTTGCCAATCTCACCCTAGACCCAGATGCAGGAGAAAAGGCTGCATCCTCTTTTGCAGTAAGGAACATCTGAGCATCGAGCACTGTCTGATCTGATCGCAGCCCATCTGCGCTCCCCTCGGCACCCCCCCAGCAGCAGGCTCAGCACCTCAGCAATGCTGCAATGCTGGTCCCCAGCCTTTCCAATCAGCCTGGAGGGTGGGAAATCCTCCCGTGCTGGGGAGACTCCCTGGAGCTCAGCTGAGCTGCGTTGGCCTCATCCATTTCTCAGGGATGACTTTCTCCTTCTGTGTCATTCCCTGTAATCCAGGGAGTGGAAACTGCATTTGTATGCAGAGTTTAAGAGCTACTGGGCAATTAAATTGAATTCTAATTATTGTATATCACATATTAGCAATTTCTACCATGCTAATATTAATTGCTAACAAGACGATAAGACATATCAGGCAGTTATGATGGAGCATGAATTTGCTTTCTTGGGAGTGATGTGTGAAGCAGAGTGTCTGGAGCAAGATGCAGAAATTGCTGCAGACATGGATATCCGACAGCTGGAAGCCGTTGCCTGGCCTGGGAGCATCCGGGGTTTGGCATAAGCCTTCAGCCTTTCCAGGGCTGGAGTTCAAAGTAGGGTGAAATTTCCAGTTCTCAGGCTTTAGTTCCTCAAGAAACAGGAACGTTTGCAAGGTCACGCTGTACGCAACTATGGAGCGGTTATGTTGAGGATGCGCACGGGCATCCTCCCAGTCTCAGGGTGTTGAAGTATATCCTGTTGCACTTATGGAAAGTTCAGTTGAAGAAGCCAATGACCGGTTGGTTCTCAAGGTGCAACTCCCTATGGCCTGTCCAGACCCCCCCTCCCAAACCCCCTCAGAGATATTGCTCCAGACAGTGACAGGGAGGTGGCAGAATATGCATGGGGCAGGAGACCAAGCGCTTTGTCCCAATACCATCATGCCTGTCACATTTGAGGCAGTAGGTATAGTGACCTTCACCTCTGCCAGGCTGGTATCACAATTAAAACACCACTGGTGGCTGTGAGGATGGACACGCTGGTGGCTGTGGGAGTGGACACGGATGTCCAGCTTCAGCCGAGCGGTGGGGCTGATGTTCTGGTTTAGCAGGACCTGCTCTGAGCTTGCCAGAGATGCTCTGGCAGGCTCCGGGCTGCCAGAAAGTCCTCACCCTGTCACAGCCAACGTGTTAAACAACCTTACATCACACAGGGAAAACCAGAGAGATCAAAGCTGAGGCAGCTGGAACAGCCTCTGCGGATAAGCACATCCCTTTGGAGAGTTACTCAAGGACAGGATGAGCCCCAGCAGCTGTGAAATTAACCCAAACAGAAGTCTTGAAAGGGCCTGTGGGAACAGATAGCTGTTGGCTTTGCAAGGAAACCTTTCCCAAGGAGAAGGGTTCGGCTGCTGCCCGTCCCTCGGTGCCCCTGGCAGCAGCCGTGGGCTCGTGGGGGCTTCGGGAAGGAAAACCAGCCAGCCGGGAGCGCGGGGATGTCCCCGACGGCCAGAGCGGCAGCTGTGATAAAAATCCTCGGCGTGTTTCTGTGCCAGGAGGGAGGAGCCGCTCTGGAGGCAGATGGAGAGGGCTGTCATGCCGGGGCGGCTGCCAGCACACGTGCGGAGCTGAGGCGAAGCTGGGCAGGCAGAAGAAGGGCATGGGCTCCTCTGAGCATCCCCTCCAGGACGTGCGTTTCCACGTCACTCAGCCTGGGCCCCTCCTGCCTCGGGCTGTGGGCAGCTGCCTGGAGGGAGCTGGCTGCCTAGAGCAGGCTCTGCTCACCTGGAACAATGATGATTTAATATCAGTTTCCTTTCAATGAGGTAATTTTGTCCCAAGGGTTATTTATCTGTCTATTGAAAAAAAAAAAAAAAGAAAAAAAAAAGCCCTGTGTGAGTCAGACAGTCTGCACTACAAACCCGTGATAAATTACATTTGGACATATGCTAAATGACATTTACCAATAAATTTATGCAGATTTCTCCTGTAATCCTTCTCCTCCATCAAAAGTAGTAATACTTTCTTTAATGCAAATGCACTGCTAGAGCCTCGCCACATCAAACAGGAGCTGTGCTGAATTGTTAAGAATTCTAAATGATAATCTTCATTGTGCTCATGAATAATCATTTCCTATAGATGATTATTTAACAATGCCTTGGAAGAGCCTGACAGCTCACGCCTGAGCCTCCTTCGAGGTACGGCTGTTCCGGCTGCCCAGGTCCATCAGCTCTGACGAACCTTGCAATCAGATTTCATGCTCATTTCCCTTCTTGCTTCATGCATTACTTGTGTAGCATAAGATTTAATGGGCTCCGCTAATGAGCCCGGCAAGGGAGCAGAGCAGCATGCTCCGCGCTGCTGCAGCAGATTCGCAGCCGCCACAGGCTCTGCCCCGACCTCTCCTCTCCACCCAGCCGTGGCTGCAGCCCCGCTACCAAAACCTTCCCTCCTAAACCCAGGCCAGCTTGCGAAGCTCCATGCAGGCTCCATCACAGGTTCACAAATTAATTAAGGCTGGGGGGGTCCAACACCCCGCTCAGACCATAACCATCCGTGTTCTTGACCAAAGCTTCTGACTTTTTCTGGAGACCCTGCAGAAATGCGGCCGCTGCTGCTTCTGCAGCTTCTAATTCAATCGTGCGCGTGTCGGTCAGGTTACAAGGAAAGGCTCCCGCTCTCCGGTCCCTTCTCGGAGCTGCTTTTCTGGAGAGGGCAGGAGAAAGCAGATGGAAATATCGAGGCACTGGAGAAGGTCTGGAGGTTCGGTGACATCTCAGGCATCCAGGGCTGACAGCAATGACCTGTACAGCTACAGGGTGTCTGCAGGTTGGACAGACCGGAGATCACAGTGAAAACCACAGGGTGCCGGTGGGTGGCACGCTGGAAGTGCAAAGCCCTTTGCCACTTCTTATATCAGTGGGGTTTATATTTTTAATCATTTTTAAAGATGCTTACATTTTGAGCAGCAATGATCTAAGCTAATGAGCAGCTTGCCACTTTGTGGCTCGGCAGGAAAAGTCATATTGCTGGAGTTGTGGTTTTCTTCCTTCAATCCAAAACACAGACTTTATGGAAATAAATGATTTCTTTTCACAGTTGTTTAATATAATTTTCTCTGTGCTGGCTTTTATGAGATGCTGCAGCTCATTAAAATAATGATCAGACCTAGGAATAGGACACAGGCGATGAACAGCAGCTGCAGTAAGTCCTGTGTATGTCACATTGATTTTACAGAAAGGCTTTGGCTCTCTTGGAGATCAGTGCTTCTGCCATCAGAGCACTCCTACCCCCAGAAAGCGGGACATTGGGCCGGGCACTGAGGTGTCCCCGTGTCTGCAGGCGGTGGTGGCATGGGGACATGGGGGAGCAGCCCCCGACCTGGAGTGGGGTTTGTGCAGGACCAGCCACCTCTCATGCACTGGTGTGCGTGGCTGGAACACCTCCATCCTGCTGTCAGTCTGCAGCTCATGCCCCTTCCTCGGGGTCTGGTGCTAATTAGTGGATGATTTGGCTTCTGGTGAGTGAAGGAACAGGATAAGCTGCTGATCTGTAATTCTGGTGGTGGAAGGAACCAGGACTCTTGTGTTTCTTTGGTCTCCTTGCCCTGTTTCTCTGGGAAACTGGTCTTTGTGGGAGAGTTCAGGGACCCACGAGCAACAATGTGCTGAACAGGGGTGTGCCCACACCCTGGGAAAAATGCTAACAGAGCAACTACAATAAAACAACGAAAAATGTGCGGGCTGCAGCACAGCCCTTAGAGGCACCTATCTCAGGCAACAAACATTAATTGTGCGCCGTAAAGATGCGGTTCGTTATTATCCACAAAAGTTTTGGAGTCAGTATCTGCTGCCAGAACGGCTTCGGGAGCACCAGTGGGTGGGTGCTGCCAGCGGAGGGGCTGGGGGTGCCCAACTGAGCCTTCACCCACAGCCCACGGCTGATCAGGGCTGGACTCACCCCCTTGGGAAGTTCCTCCTGGGCCTCTCTGTACAACCCCACCACTCCCCTGGGGTTGGGCCGGTGCTGTGCAGCCTCTTCGTCTCCACCAGTTGCATCTCAAAGCATGAAGGCGAATTGTTCTAGTTGCAGGGGTTGTAACCGCGATCAAGGCGGGCTTCCAGTGCGGTGGCTTTTCATTGCTTTGCACCCCAGCATCCCAGCCCAACCCCCAGTGCCCCTCCGGTGCGTGTCCTGGGACGCTGCGGTGGTGCCCCTCTGGTGCCGGCGCTCCCGTGTCCTGCTGTGACTCCAGCCAAAGGGAACCCGGAGCGGGGGGGCAGGCAGATGCAGGGCAGCGCTCCACAGAACCCAGCTATTGCCTGTCAGGGTGCCAGGGGAGGCTCTGCCACCTCGGACAAGCGGGTTTTCTCATCAGAGCCAGCACAATACTAACTCTTCCCAAATTTGGCTTTTTCACTGAAGGAACAGCCTAAATGCACCCAGTCTGGGAAATCAGTCTCATGCTTTAGGAGCAAGTAAGGTCAGGACGTGACAGGATGTATAAAAAGCATCGTCCCCCTCCCATTGCAGGAGAAGCGAGACTCCTGCCTGCTCTGCACGGCTCCCTGCCTGCTCGCTGCCCTGTCATGCGGCCGGTTTGGTACCCGCGCATCACTGCTGGCACCATCGTGGCATGTCATAACTGTCCTGGCATCCAGGGGGGTCTCAGTTAACCCAGGGCAAGGAGCAGCTCCAGCATCTCAGTAGTCCTCTGCTGCTCAAATCAGTGGTGAGGAACAGGGAGGAAAGCAGTGTTCTGCCCCCAGTATGGCACGGCCGCAGCAGAGGATGCTGAAGAGAGTGGCTGGGTCACGGGTAGCAGTGCCCATCGCACTCCAAGGGACGGGCAGAGTGGCCGCAGCCTTGTCGGAGGGCACTCACTGCCTCTTTCCTTCCTAGGCTGAGAAAAACTGCCCAAAAGGCACCTTGCTGTGTCCAGACTGGAGTTCCGACCTGCTGCTCAAAGTCCATTCCCATTTGCAGGAGAACTGGGATGTCTGGGATGCCTTCCTCGCTGTCTAAAAAGATTATGCTTTATAAAGCGCATTTGATCCCTCTTTTTAGGATGTTTAACCAGCGCCAAAGGGGACCCTGTATCCCCAGGCAGCCTTCACTGAGGGCTTGCAGCTTGGTGTTGGGCTGCGAGACCTCACCATAACAAGCCAAAGAGTTCCTGCAGGGTTTCCGTCATCTAAGAGGTTAAAAGGCACTTGAACCCTGAGATGAAAGCCTCTGGGATGCACTCTGAGAGTGATTTATAGCTTCTCCACCTGCCCAGAGCCAGCTTGCTTCCCTTCTTCTGCTTCTATTTATTTTTTTTTTCTTATCACTGTGAAATAAATATGAAGAGCATTTAAGATGCAGACTCGCAGCAGACTTTCCTGCTGCAGGGCGAGCCACAAAGCATGGGTGGGCTTAGGGGTCCGTGATTTTACAACTTTCCAAATTAGGAGATATTTGGAGATATTTTCATATTACCTGCTCTGCAAGGTAAATTCCTACCTGCCATAACTGGATGTCAAATAAGCTTGGAAAAGTGCGAAAACACCTTAGGAGGACTCAGGGGGCTGTGCTGGGGAAAGGGAGAGCGCAGCAGGTGTTTGCATCTTCTCAAAGACTTGAAAATTTGGAAGCTCAGCTTCCATTCCCACTCCCAGAGTGGGGTGGCACACGGCTGCGTGGGGGGAAGCGAAGCCCCAAGGGCTGGGGCCGAGGTGGCTGTGGGGTGGAGGGAGCAGTGGTGGTGTCCATGCCGGCCCCGCGGGATGCATGGCTGCCTGGGGGCTGGTTAACATCCCCCTGCCAACCTCTAATAAAGGGTCTCAGTAAAGCAGAGCTGCTCCAGAGCTGAGCTCCTCGGCTGTGGCTGCACCGTACTGGGCTCTGCTCTCAACTTTGCACCCTTCAGCCTTCTCCTGCTGCTTCTCGGACATGGGGTGTGCGGCCAGGGCTGCGCTGGCCAGGGCTGCGGTCACCCCCCTGCGCCCTGAGCACCCGCAGGGCACCGGGGAAAGCCGACAGCGAACCTCAGCAGCAGCAAAAGCAGAATAATAATAATAATAAAAAAGCAACAACAAAGGAAAAAAAACCCTGTGAAAGCAGCAAGATGAATTGCGAGCACGGAGGAGCAGCGCTGCAGTGAATTTGCAGAGGAACAGAGCTGGTACAAATCAAAGCAGCTCTCAAAATACTCTGAACTGGCCAAGTTCACACCTCTGGAGTTCAGCCAAGCCCTGCTCCCCCGGGAGCTGGGACCAGCCTTGTACCTGCCCAGACTAGCCATGAAGATCTCCTCCTGCAGATTTACTGCTGCTCATGCAAGAAACCATCCCCAGAGCTCCCAGGACACCCATGGGGCAGGTACCCCCGGCACTGAGCCCACCACCCAGGGCCAAGCTGCTGGGACACTGTTCCAGGGGCTCCTCACCTCTGGAGGAGTGTTTGGAGACATCCCCAGACCCACAGAGGTGGAAACGAACATCCGAGGGATGACAGGGCCAAACCGGGGCACACCCCAGCATCACGGTGGTGACAGGTAATTTCTTCCTTGTGCAGTCTCCATAGACGCTCAAGCTGTCTCGGCCAGAGCCATCCCGGCCACCCAGGTTGTGCCTGGCAGTGGCTTGACCCTGGAAGGAGCTGTATGGACTGATTCTGTCCTGCATCCTCCAGGCACGGCGGTTGGGTAACAGCTTTCATGCAACAAAGCTCGTGGGGCTGCTCCAGGCATGCCAGGACATGGTTGTCCACTGTCCCACCACCATGCTGGGTCCCCAGCGCTGCCCAGAGAGCCACAGCTAGCATGTATCCAGTGACAATTTAACCCGTGCTACTGCTGTCTTCAAAAAAGGAAGTTTTTGAAGACGCAGGCTATAAAATCTTGGCCTTTGTATAAACATTTTAATTACAAGTTTCCGGGACTTCTTTCCTAAGATAAACACATTTTAATTGCAAATTGCTTCTGCTGTCTTTAACCATCCCCTAATACTGCGAGCAGCTGTTGTTTTTAATGTTTAATGAAATTGTCTTTGGGATGGGCTGGGATGTGGCAGCAGCCCTGCTTTGCGGCATGGGGGTGGGCTCCTTCGCATGGAGCGGGGAGCCGGGTGACACCAGAGTGCCCTGAGATTGCACTGGGTGAACCCCAGTGACTGTCTGGGACGCAGGAGAATGGCAGCTCCTTCGTCCTGCAGAGCCACGCGTAGCCACGGAGGGACCCTGGGACAAGACAGGTGGCTTTTAGTGCACAGTAGCTGTGACACATGCCCCTGCCAAAAGGGACGGGGTCACCAGTGGGGCTCAGGGACTCCTCTGCTTGCAAAAGCCACCAGCAGCATTTCTGCCACCGCCTCGCCGAGCAAGAGCTCATATGTCCCCCGTGCCCCTCCAGCACTGGGAAGATCTTTCCAACCTGCCGTGTGCGTGGACACGGGGACGGAGCGCTGCTGGAGACCTGCCCAGCCCACAGCGGAGGGGCTGCCTCCAGCCCCGACACACAGCCGGGTGCTGCGTGGCTTTGGGGTGATGGTTCCCCCACAGCCACGGGCAGTTGATGGGCTCAGCCATGGCCACCCGCTCAGAGGTGCTGGACTCAGCCTTCTCCCGGGGCAGTTCCCACCGAGCGGTGCCACGGTGGCAATGAAGCAGCCACGAGCGGAGGCACCGCATCCCCCGTGCCACTGCTGCCCGTCCCCGGAGCCACCCTGCGACGAGGAAATGCAATTAGCTGTTAACGTGCAGCATTTCACGTGCAGCCGCTTGTAGGTCAGGTCTCTGCGGTGCGAGGCTCAGCCTGGCAGATCCGGGCTTTAATCCTCGCGTCTCGCAGCCATCAGATTAGCACAGAAAATTGCTCCAGCGGTGACGAGGGCGCTGCGCTGATTCGGGAGGGGGAGCCACGAGGGCTGGATGCTGTCAGACACCGAATTTAACTTTTAAGCACTAAACCTCTCAGGGCTGAGCAGCCTGCACAGGAGAGATGCCCCTGGTAGGGGCAGGGTGCTCCTCCCCACCTGTGCCAGCACCAGTGCCATGGATACCCGTCCCCATCCCTGTCCCCATCCCATCCCCTCCTGTCTGCTCCCGGCCAAGCCTGTCCCTGCCCCACAGGCACCGTGGCTACTCAAACCCCTGCCAAGATGCTCCAGCAGTGCCCCTGACCTGCATCCCACCAGGCTGCAGGGTGCTGGGACCAACACAGGAGCTTTGCAGCTGAACTGGGACATGTTGGGGCTGTTCCTGTGATGAGGACAGGGGACATCTGGGGCAGAGCTACAGATGGCAAAGGACAGGAGGAAGGTGCTGCCTTTGCCAGTGCCAGTCAGGCAGTGAGGATTCTGGCAGCAATAAAAAGTAATTAGCTGGCTACATATTGCTGACAAGGGGCAGGAAACAGAGGCTAATTAAGACTGGGAAGCAAAAGGAAATCACCTACCTGCTTTGAGCTCCAGGCTGCACAAGAAAAAAAGCCCCCCATTAAAAAAGAAAGAAAGGTAAAAAAAAAAAAAAAAGAGCCTGCAGGTTTAAATATTTGCTGTTTACTTGGAGGTTAGAGAACCTTCGTTAGCCTTTTCAATTCTTTTTGCCGGTTTGCTGCTAGGTTAACTGGCTTGAAATTCTCTGTGAAGATATATGATGCATTTAAAGAGCCCCTGAGAAGCTCGTCTCCGCTCCCGGGGCGCTGGGGAGAGCGTGCTCCTTATTCATCCCGGCTGCTGATAGTGCTGCTCCCTGTGCTGGCGCCCGCTCCCTGGTTGTAGAGGTTGGGATGGCAACCCTTTACCTGCTGCCAATTTCTTGCTTTTTGTTCTAAGCCTGGGTGAGTTAAACTGGCCCTTTCCGCTCAGCCGTGTCCCCGATACCGACAGCGCTTGCAGACCTCGCAGCGGGGGCGAGCGGGGTGACCTGGGACAAGGGGCTCTCCCGCTCCTGCCACTGGCTCCACAATGGCACCCAAGGAGCTGGTCCCAAAGGGATGTGGCAAGCTCCATCCCACCTCAGCCCGTGGGGCAGGGGCAGGTCCTGCAGCCCCGGCTGTGTTTGCTTGGTCTGCCCACCCCCCCCCCAGCTGCCCCATCCCCTCGGTGCAGCTGCAGTCAATGCTGCCCCGATTATCCCCCGCACCCTGATGCTGCTCCTTGGAGAGCCCCTTGCGGTGTCAGGGGTGGTGACACCAGGCGAGGGGGACACCCATATGGTGACCTTAGGACAGGCTCCTGCTGTGCTTTGGCTGCTCCGACATCCCGTCTGCAGGCTGTCCCAGGACCCTGGCAAACACCCCTGTCCCACGGACCGTGTCTGTGCTGGCAGCCGTCAGCGTGGCACAGGGCAAACACAGCCCCGCTGCCTGCACCGCAGCAGCTTCCCACATCCCCATGCCCGCCAAGCGATGGGCCACCATCACAGCCCTCCGCACCAGCACCCTCGGGCCATCCCGACCCCTCATCCTGGCTATTACCTTGTCTCGGGAACAGGCTGCGAGGCTGGAAACTGCCCATCAGCGTGCATCTGCCCGTCTGCTCCCGGGGGACAGCCCTCCCCGGGGCCCAGAGCTGCTGGGATAAGCCTTTAGTGACACAATCTCTAACGTAACCCACATCTGCCCAGCTACCACCCTTCTCCCCAGCTGGAGCCAGGCGTTTCCCCCGCACCATCACGTCCCAGTACTGGCTGCCCATCCCCGGGGCTCTCGCAGGCTGCAGGATCGCTGCTCAATTCCCATTCAGCTGCAGAATTTATACGGGAGTCTCGGGATCTCCTGCCAAGTTTCATTACTACATATGCTCTTTTGTAAGGCGGGTAATAAAACGCAGCGGTCATAGTTTACATCGATATGCAGGGGACATCCCCGTCACACAGAACTGGGCTCCTGAGGAGGCTCTTCTCAGCTGTTTTATCTGTTCCTGCGTGCTGTTAACGAGTAACTGCAGCTGGAGCCGCTGCTGAGCCGCTGGGATCGCTCCGTCCTCGCAGGCTGCCGGCGTGTGCAGAGGGACGTGCGGCGTTTACACACTCGGCAGTGCAGCCACCGAAGCGCCGTGCTCCCTCAGGGAACGGGCCGTGGGTACTCACCACCCACCCTGGGCCTTGGCGAGGAGTAGACGAGGCTTTAAAGTCTCGTTGGAGTATTTACTGTTGTTTTTAATTGGCGAAAATGGATGAGCCTAAACACAGAGCTCCGATGGCATTTGTTGCAAGCCTGCTAACTGCGCAGGGATTGCCCGGAGTCACTGGGACAGAGCCAGTGATTAAAGGATAATAACCGCTTTCACGTTTATAAATTACGCCCTTGATATGGAAGAGGAATATTTTTAGATTGGAAGTTTGTGCTGCGAGCGCCGGTGCGGGAAGGGCTCTGCTCCTCCAAAAGGAGCGTCCCGCAGCCATCACCCCTTTGCCGACACCCCCGGAGCGGGGATCCAGCCCCGGCGGCTTCTCCGCGAGGTGCCAGTGGCTCCTGCTGCGGCACCGGGCACTCGGGTTGCTCTCGGAGGACATCTGGGAGGCTCTGGGGTCGGGGTCCAGCTGCCTCCGCCGCATCGCCCGCGGTCCACGAGTGTGTGCTGCGCCTTCCCCAGACACAGCGTGCAGCCGGTTAGCGCAGCTGCCAGAGGGGTTTCGCCCTTCCTGAGCCCCCTGAAGGACACGGGACGTGGCTCTGCCCATCGGTGTGGGGTTTGGCTCCGGCACGGCGTGCTCTGCCCTGGGGTGCCTGGCCAGCCCCCCGCCTCCCTCCGGCCACATAGGTCCTTGATGGCTTGGTTTGCTTGAAACCCAACCTGTGCAGCCCCGCAGGCGCTGGGATCTCGCGAAGGAAACCAACTGAGCGCTCCCAACTGCTCTGCTCAGAAGGCAGAGGAGTTTTTTTCTTCGCTTACCAACCCGCCCCGCCCACCTCC
>NW_009646404.1:1121673-1122437 GCF_000708025.1 Charadrius vociferus | reverse complement strand
ACACTCCGGCAGCTGCAGCCCAAGTTCTTCAGCTCTTGGCAGGAGGATCAGAACTACAAAACTATTTCTTTGAGGCAAATTATGCATTCATCTAGCTCATTTGAAACAAAATATGATTTGCAATTTAACTTTCCATAATGAGCTCCTGCTATTATACCGTTTCCATAATGGCTGGTTTCACTGGAACAGATTGTTGGTGCACATGGTTTACAAAACATTTTCAATGCAAGCCCCGTTTTTTCTTATTTTAAATAGCAACAGCTGCTAAGCATGATAATTATTGTATTTCATCAAAATAAACTTACCAAGTTGCTTCTTAATGCTACTCATTGCAGTTTTCCAGAGGACCTAGGGCTTATTAAAGAAGCTGAAACTTTAGTTCTGCAAAGAGAGAGTGGCACCGCAGATATGAAGTCAGCACCCGAAGGGCCGGGATGGGCAGGAGCCACGTCCTCGCCCAGGAATGGCAGGAGCTTCACCTCCCTGTCCCCCGCGTGCCTCCAGCGGTCCCCCTTGTCCTGCTCTCCCAGCCCAGCAGTATCCCCTGACGTCTCCAGCCACAAGATCTGCCGTCCTTGCCCAGAGTTTTGTAGCACCAGTGGCATTCCCACACTGGCCTTGCACCACCCTCGCCAAGCTTGACTTGGCACCGCATCCCACCCACCGCTAACTTCTCTTTGACGTATTGCCACCGAGCAGTGGCTGCCACCACCTTTCCCTGTAGCAGCCAACACAGGTACCTGCCGCTGCACAAGACAGCACCT
>NW_009646404.1:1107674-1121472 GCF_000708025.1 Charadrius vociferus | reverse complement strand
GCTGCTGTCACTGCTCTGGTGGCAGCAGCTCCCTCGCTGCTGCGGAGCTAAAGCTCCCTTTTCCCCTCCGCTTCCAAACGGCTTCTCAGCTCCCAGGAGAACTCCTCCCCAGTTTGCCATCACAGGCCAGAGGTCCGGCAACCCATTAATTAGGTCCTAGTTGCAGGCTGGTTGCTGGAGCCTACGGTGCAGCGCACGGGTGGTGGCACTGCGAAGCCCCTGGCACCGGAGGGTCCCATGGTCCTGAGGGCAGCACCCAGCCCTGCCCGCCTGCGGGGACCTGCTGTGCTGGGGGAGTAAGGAGAAAGGTTTAGGTTGGAAAGGACCTTAAAGATCATTAGCGTGTGGTGTCCCCCATCCCGCCCCCCCCCGCCGTGGGCAGGGACACCTCCCACTAGACCAAGTTGCTCAAAGCCCCATCCAACCTGGCCACATGTGTGTCCCAGCTGCCACCAAGCACCGCTGAGGGCACAGCCTTCACCGGGCAGCTCCCGCCACCGCTGCTCTCTCGGGGGGAGAAACACGCACCCTCGGAGGCAGAGGCTTTGCAAAGCAGGTGCTGGCGCAGCGCCCCTAAAAAACACCCGTGGCAGCTGGGCAAAAGCCCTCCAGCTCCCCGGGCTCTTTCTAGAGGTGGTACATCCCCTGGGGCCTTTTGCAACATGGATGCGCGTGGTCGCCCCTTGGCATCTCCGCAGGTGGGTCCCAAGGTGAGGGGACACGCCGGGCTGGTGGTGGCCACCACTGTGGAGTCTGGCTGTCCCCCTCACGGCTGCTGGCATCGCCCGAGTCTCTGATGGCACAGGAGACAGCCAATGCTGTGACAGTGGTGCGAATGCTAATGAGGCTGGAAGGAATGAGAGTAACTAAGGAAACCAAAGAGGATGGAACGTTGCTTAATAGAAGAGTCAAACCCCACTGCAAATGGTTAAAAAGAGAGCAGAAAGGTGCAGCCGGTTGGCCTTAGGGAGGAGGTTTGTGCAAGCGAGAACTCGGAGTCTTCCACTCGCTTCAGTTACTGGTAAAATTTGATCCTCTGTTCATTTAGCCACAAACTTTGCAAATCAGATCATCTGTACTATACATAATGCAAATTGCTGCCCTGCCTTGCACCTACGGCTCAGTTCGTGGTGGCTTCAGGCTGATGCCCCTGGACACTGCCGAGCCTGGTGCCAGGAGGCTGCTGAACTGGCAGAGACCGTCTAAAAATTATAATGACAAAGCCCCAAAAAGATGGAAAGGGAGGACAGTTTGTTCAATTCCGGCACTATTTGTTATCAGCCTTGTCCTGCACTGGGCAGGGTGAGAGCAAGCCTGGAATAATTTACATCCTTGGCAGGCTGCTTTTGACCAGCGACAGAAACCAGCTTATCAAGAAAAAGGGAAGACTCTGCTTGACTTAAAAAAATCATCTCAGCTGGCACCCGTGCAAGGTGGCACCTCAGAGAGGTGGCACATGCAAACACTCCTGTAAATCTGCTCCTTCTGATGCTGTCTGGGGACTTGTCACCAGGGACACCAACGCTGGTAACTCTCGTGCGTTCTCACCGCTTTGCAGCATCGCCTGTGCTGGGCTCCCAGCAGGGACAGACGGGGTTTGGCAGGTCCCCGCTGGCGGACACCAGCCGACACATGGCCAACCTGTTTTTCCCCTCTGGGAGCACACACCCACGCTCGTGGGTCCCCAAGGGGGTTCCTGCAGCAGCCACAGGGACTGGTGCTTTATTTGGGGTTGTTTCCTGAAAGATTTGACCTCCTGGAAGCCCCCAAGACCACGAACGACCCACAGGAGGGATGTAGCAGAGTGAAGCGAGAGCTCCGTCACAAGCCCTCAGCCCCATGTTAGGCTTTGCCATAGCAGAGGACTCGCAGATCTACAACAAACATCAGCTGCCAATTCACCCAGGGGGCTGCAGCCACCCCCAGGAGCAATAAGCAATAAGCACCAGCAATAATTAATTACTAATTGCACTTACCTGCATCACTGTTTCTCATGGCCCTCCCAGGGCAGCCATCAGGAAGTGCCGTGGGGGCGTCCCCCTGGCTTTTGGGAGCAGCTCCAGAAATGCAGCCGCAGGAACTCAGCACTCGTCCCCCACCCCCCCGAAAACACCCCCAGCTCACAACGACCTTCTCCAACACAAACTCCGATGGGTCAAGGAGGCTTTTCTCCTCTAGCGACTAGAGGGAGGTTAACGACAGAGGGACAAGAGTATATTAGCAAAGAGACTTTACTGTGCAAGCAGGTGAAAGTTATTTGTTGAAAAATTTCTGGGGAACTTTTTAAGAGCTGGGTTTAGTGGCTGTGGTCAGCCAAAGATTTATGGGTGCGCAGGCACTCACGGTGGACGATAACGATGCCGGAGAAGCTATTCCAGTCCCCGAATGAAAGGCTGCCCTTTGAAGCATCTCAGCATTTGGATTTAGATGACATATAGTAATGGCACCACTGAAGCCATTACTGTCCGTCAAGTAAATAATAAACATGTGATATAAATTTCTTAGACTTACCTAGGCTTTCATGAGCTATTGCAAACAGTAAAAAAACCCCAACAAATCAAAGCAAGAAAGGGCAAAGGACAACGTCGAGAAATGAACAGCCAAAGAGGCGGCTGCTCTGCAGGAACACAGACCGCGGGAGCTTCCCTTGCGGCAAAGCATGGTGAAGTCTGTACGCTTATCCTGATGTAGATTTGGGCTTGGGAAAAAAAGGGCGAAAAGAAAAGATATCTGCTGTGGATACGATGCAGCTGACATCTCACCTCCGTGGCTCTTTGTGCGAGTGCCAGCGTCTGCAGGCTGACTGCAGGCGGTTCGCCATTGGGTTTCTGTCTGTTACAGCACCAATACAGCAATTAAAAACCTCCCTTGAGAGGTAAACAGGAACGTAAGCCCATGATGACCGGCAAACCACAGCCCCAGCAATGACGGGAAAGCCATCTCCAGTTGTCTTGCTATAGCTGGGTCCCTCTGCGCCTCAGGGCTGCACCCCACCCTGCCTGCGTCCCCCCCGCGATGCAGAGTCCCGTTTTACCCACGATGAGCTGCAAGTAACGCGTGGCGACAGGCACTATTGTATTTGACATTGAAACACCAGGCATTGACCTTAGCGGCCGCATTTACTGTAGTACTGTAACTGGATAGATGGTCTTTGTCCCGTCCATCCAGCGGGATCGTTCCAAGGGCAATGACCAAATTACCTGAAGTCTTTTGCTCCAGCCGGACGAGCCTAGAAGCTTGCACCCATTTTGCATTATTTACAGTGATCACACGATGAGCTAAAACTGCATTAAAGGCATCACAGGATAAATACAGAGCGCTGCAGCACCCTTAAATCAGGCTGCTCAGAAGCAAGTGTAGGATTGGGTTTGTTTCTGTGATGTGGGACCGCTGGGACTCGGAGAAGGGGGTACGGGTGCATCTGGACATGACACCCATCCCCTTCATCACCGCCCTGGGCTACTGTGCCCCCGATGGAGATGGCTATGGGCATTGGCATCGGGATCCATGCCCCAGCTTGCCCTTGCTTGTGGGATGGCACTACCGGTGTTGGGAATGGCGCTGCGCAAGGCACCAGGAGCCACACAATGACGATGGCCTATCATAGTGTTTATCAAGGTCTGGCAGAAAGAAAACAAGGTAATGGGGCGTTTGCTGATTCAATTCGTTGAATTTGAACAAATCTTTTTAATCTTCCTCCCCGAAGGATTGGAAAGGTCAGGAAATAGGCAGAATGTGCACTTTCAGGTATTGAAATTAAACTTGTTAAGAAATCCATATTGATTTGCACTTCTCTGAAAAATATTGAAGCCTCCAGATTTAGCCTGGGTATTGATTTTCTCTTCCAGGGGAAAGACATCGGCACGAAGGAAAGATATTACACGTGGCAGTAAACACCTTCAATCACCGGCCGCCCGCTCTCCCTTCATAACCAAATGGCCCCGCGGCGCCCCAGGAGGCTGCAGACCGATCCCAGCACTGCAACACGAAGATGCTCAGGGCAGTTGTACGACCACAGCTGCCCAGCGGCTGCAGAGGCACCAGCCCTCGTGTGACGGTGCCCCCGCTGCCGCTCCCTCACCTCTCCCCAAACTGCCGTTGGACACTTTACCCGGTTTGGCCATGCACCGTCGTGGAACGATTTGAGGATGAGTGCTGCGGTCCCGGCCATATATTGCCTGGTCACTCGGTCCCCTCCACATGTGGGACCGTGGCTCTCTGCAGCTTCTGGAGGAGGGGGTGTGGAGAGGGAGGTGCTGCTCTCTTCTCCCTGGTATCCAGGAACAGGAGGCGTGGGAATGGTGCAGAGCGGCGCCAAGGGAGGTTCAGACTGGACATTAGGAAGCATTGCTTTACTGAGAAAAACAACAAACACTGGAACAGGCTTCCTAGAGAGGTGGTCGATGCCCCAAGCCTGCCAGTGCTTAAGAGGCATTTGGACAATGCCCTCAATACTGTGCTTTGACTTTTGGCCAGCCCTGAAGCGGTCAGGCAGTTGGCGTAGATGATCGTTGTAGGTCCCTTCCACCTGAAATACTCTACTCTAGTCTAGTCTAACAGTTCTGTTCAGGAGCTCCTCACGCGGGTGCTGTACAGGTAGCCCAACACCAAAGGCACCACTGATGCTCTAGGGGTCTTCTCCCTGCTGCTCATCTGACCGGCACCGGAGGTGTTTTACGCCAGCAGCCCTGCAGCGAGCCAGCTGCGGGACCGAGATGAGTCGCAGAGGTTGGAACCAAAGGGCAATGGCACTAGAAGGAGCAGTGCCCGGAGTTAAGCTCCCTCAGAAACAAACAGCTTCAGGTCATAAATTTAGTAAGTAAGAAAAAACAGTTTGCTGTCTGACTCTCCAGCACGCACCTGCCTCGTGGCACCCAGCAAGGCGCAGGGGAAGGTGACAGCCAGCACACGTCCTGGAGCACCTCCTGCTTCTCTTCAATTACTTAAGGGATAACTTGGTTAACTTCAGAAAAATCAATCCTCTCTTTGAAACGAAGCAAAATCCTTTCCCAACTGATCTCCTGCCTCACTGGCCCTCAAGAAAAACACTGGCACTGCAAATTGCCCAGACTGTGGCTTTAATGACACCTGAAGGCACAGAGCGTCCTGCGTGTGCACAGGACACGGCACAACAGCATCCCACTCCCTGAAAAACGATTACTCTGATTTACTGCTGCAATGGCATTAACTATATAGCGACAGCAGTATTGATAATGATAACAACACTTCCAGTTGTATTATCAACACTTGCCATGCCGCAGGAGTTAATTTATCTGCAGCTGGTCAGGCATCTTCCTGACAACTACCGCACCGATGTCAGGAGCCAGCCCTGCCCCAGGGACAGGGACAGCCACCCGTCCTGCTAAGGAGGGCTCAAACCGCACTGGGCATCACACTGTGCCGGGGCAAAGGCCAAAAAGGAGCCTCCTGCACAGCCAGGGCTTTGCTGCTGCTGTTGTGGGGTTTGGGTTTAATTGAAATGTACTCTGTGCATGTGCTTTGCTTTGCCTGATGGAGACAAACAGAGTTCCTTACCTGCAGCACTCAGTGACTCGGCTGGAGCCCACTTTCTGGAGATTTAATTCTGAAAGAAAAATAATACATCTTTCCTTTAAGGCACAAAGCGTGTGTGTGTATAAAATCTAGAGGCCAGTGATGCCTCTGCAGCCGGGCAGGGCTGTTACGGTGCCACAGCAGCCAGGCTCCGGACCGGGGCTGCTCAGTGCGACGCGGGGGCAGCCGCAGCAAGACCCCCACCTGCAGCACCATAACCCCTCCCAGGGTCAGCACCGCTGCGGATAACACCGCCGGCACAGGGGGGACAGTAAATGAAGGTCTCGGTGTGGCTTTCATGATCAGAGTCTCTAACGATCTGCTTAAAAGCGCCGCTCCGCATGCATCGATCCCAGCAGTCAGCCCATCAGCTTCCCCTCCGAGCATCCCTCCTGCCCCTTGCCTGGCCGGGAGCCCTTGGTCCCAGGCGGGATTCCTACCGCTCCGCTCCGGGGAAGCGGCAGGGCTTGGTGGGGGGGCGCTCTGGCTGAGCACGCAGACCTCCCTAGCACGACCAACAGATTAATTATCTGTAGGGATTTAATTTCAGATCTTTGTCAAGGACAGCCAGAGCTCTGGGGTGCGTTAACGTGTTAATAAAGCAAACCCTGCGATTGCTTGGAGGCTGTGGGAGGGAGCTGGGCAGGAGCCCCCACCAGACCAGCAGCCACACACCAGGTAAGTTAAAAAGCAGCTTATTCCGCGTTTCACACAGCCAGTCCTTTCACTACTTTGTTTTTAAATATTTCCCTAAGATCAGAGTGCTACGCTTCCTCAACTGTTTTTAATACATGCAATCAGCAACTATGGCAATTAAGAGGCCTAATTAGCATCTGAATCGGTCTTCTCACACAACCCCCCTTGCAATAGTGCCAAATATACAGTAAGGCAGATGAAGAACCTGCACACAGTCTGCAGCCTCGCACAGCCCGGACCTGCCGAGGGCCGGACAGCCTTTGCCGGGGCTGTTTGAGGGGCTCCGGGAGGGATTTCGCTCCAGCAGAGTTCCCACGTCGGGTTTCCCACAGTGACCTGCCTCTTATTCCCGGGAAGGATTAAGATGTGCCCCGCCACGCTCTGGCTTTGGCTGGGAGACCGCGGGCACGGCTGCTCAACGGAACACACACCAGGCACCAGATGTTTCCCTTCTGCAAGAGAGCATGAGTAAATGAGAGCTCCGCTGGCCCCAGATTACCTGTGGCTGCCTAATGAGCCCCCCCCCCAGGGACTCCGTGGGAATCCATCACTTTTGTTAGAAGGTTAAATAAGATTTCAATTAAGTGACATGTCAAATTGTAAGACCGGCTACTTCAAAACCGCCTCCGTTTAGACGAGCTCTGCTCCAGCGAGAGAAGGCAGCTCGGCGTTTAAAGCCAAACCTCCGGCTGCACGCATACGCTTTGGCATTTAGAGACTGATGTCCTCCCTGCCAGCCTGCACCGTCCCCTGGCTGTCACACCACGCAGGCAGCTGGCACGTCCCCACCAAGCAGCTCAGAGAGATGCTCCCCAAGGGGGACTTGCAGTTGGCTCCGAAATCAGCATTTCCCTGGGAAAGGGGTCTTGCCACAGCTGCCTCGGGGGATGTCCGGCCACCCCCAGGGAGGGGACGTCACCCCATTGCAGCACTTTTTGGGGGAAATGGCTTTCTGAGCCACTCTCCTTGAGGCACTCACCTTGTCAGTGCGTGGGGTTTTTTGGGGGGGGAGGGGGCTGCACACACAGCCCCCCACCCCGCAGCGCCCCATGTACCCCACCAACCTCCCCCGCTACACAAACCAGGGCAGCACCACCACGGGCAGGAGAGCGAGGTGGGGGGGCTAAAGGGGGGCTGCTCCCCCAGACTCCCCGCAGCCCGGGCACCCCACGCAGCTACCGGAGAGGTCGAGGCTGCCGCCAAACACCCCTGGGACACAGCATGCGGTTTTCCAGCTGCCCGCAGCAGGGTCAGCGCGACCTAGTCAGCCAAGTAACTTGCTTGCCAAACTGGACGATTTTATTGTTATTTTTCTCATCCATCTCCCAGCCATTAGAGAATCATACACCATCCGCACGCAGCCCGCGGCCAGCAGCCCGGCCATCAACCCAGCTTCGCCTTCAGTACCATCAGGTCAAGCATCGCCTCCTTGGTTGTGCCCAGACAGTAATTTGTGACCGCGTGTGTATTAATTTTAGGGAATTAATTCGTTTTCTTGCAACATTAGAGGTTAATTAAACGCTGGCTAATCGCTACCAGTCATTGGAGGAATTCTGCTCCTGAGTCCTTTCATGGCCTGAATGTACCAAAGGAAGAAAAAAGGAAAGAAAGAAGGAAAGAAAGAAGCCCTTTCAAGACCACAGAAAATTGCAAAAGGATGTTTCTTCCAACCCGACATGACAAAATTGAATTCCAAGCTATTTAATGCATGCACGAAACGCCATAGAGAAACCCAGCCTGAGCACTCCATCCATCACGACAGGGAAAGGGGTTTCGTAACACGAGCGCTCGCTACGGCACCGACTCGGTGCTGCAAACTCCAGACTTCCAGGCAATTTCGCTTAAATGTAACTACCAGATTAAGGATTCTCACAGACAGGGCTATCGCCAGCATTTCCATGGGACATACAGCTAAGGTAACACTGCGATTATGAGCAACATTAACGATGGAGACCTCGGGAAGCCACTGTCCCGGGTGGTGATGGAAGAAGCCCCGCTCAGTCCGCAGGGGCAGCACGGCCAGGGTCACAGTGCAGCCCCTGTCCCCTTCCCGCCGGGGAGGGAGGGGGCGCAGGGGTCCCGGTCCCACCGTGGGTGCAGTGGCCTGGCCCGGCCAGTGGCATTTCAGGAGTGAAAAAACAGCCCCGCGGGGAGGGGCACAGGGAACCATCTGGGTTTGTCCTTAAAAACAGGATTTCACGGGTTACACCGTCACAAGGATGATGTCATGCAGCCTGACATAACGCCCCTGCCCGCCTCAGACCGGCGTGGTTCGTCTGTTGGCCGGGTTGTTGTGCAAAGACTCCTTGAACTCTTTGGGGATGGAGTTATGGACCTGTAAAAAACCGTGGTCCCGCTCCGAGTTGAGCAGCGTCCCCATGGTGACCTTGGAGGGATCCCTGGAGAGGGTGAACATGGAGATGTCGGTGGAGGGGATGGTGCTGAACCCCTTGCTGACGGGTGACATGTCCCGGGACCGGGGCTCGGTGGAGCGGGAGCTGGACCGCCGGCGGAAGCGGTACCTGTAGGGAGGGAGGCGGGTGAAGGCCGACTTCTTCAGCAGCTCCGAATGGGACTTGGCACGGATCTGGCGGTGCTTCTCGATGTACATGTGCACGGCAATCACCCCCACCATCTCAGCGATGATGAAGGACAGGGCTCCGAAGTAGAAGGACCAGCCATAGGAGTAGCTCTTCTTGGAGTCGCTCTGCCCTGGGTCCCCCGCGTTGGCCGAGATGTAGACTATAATCCCAATGATGTTGCTGAGACCTTTAGGGTAGGACGAGAGGGAGAGGCGCTCGCTTGAGTGGCAGGAGAGGGATGGGGGACAGCAGCACCCCAATCCCCTCCTGGCAGCTGAGTGACACAGGCTGGAGGAGCCCTGCCCACCGCGACCCACAGGGTGTCCGACAGGCAGGGAGGGTGCCAGAGGCCATGGCCGCATCCCCATGGGACACCAACCCACCTGCCAGCACACCGGGGCCAAAACCCCTCATAGACTCTGCTGCTGTCCCCAGTATACATCCATAGTCACATCCACCCAGTATATATGGGCAACGAAACTGGTGAGGGGTCTGGAACACGGCTTATGATGAGCAGCTGAGGGAACTGGGGTTGTTCAGCCAGGAGGCTGAGGGGAGACCTTATTGCTCTCTACGACTATCTGAAAGGAGGTGGCAGAGGTGGGGGTTGACCAGTTCTGTCAAGTAACAGGTGATAGAACAAGAGGAAATGGCTTCCAGGGGAAGTTTAGATTGGATATTAGGAAGAATTTCTTTACTGAAAGCGCCATCAGTCATTGGAAAGTGTTACCCGGGGCAGTGGTGGACTCCCCATCCCTGGAGATATTTGAGGGTTGTGTAGATATAGTGCTCCGGGACATGGTTTAGTGGTGACCTTGTCAGTGTTGGGTTAATGATTGGCCTAGATGATCTTACAGGTCTTTTCCAATCTAGGAGATTCTGTGATTCTGTGATATGTATACTCATGTATACTGAAGGAACAACCACTATTTTGTCTAGAAAAGGGACATTTCAAGAGCTGGTTTTGCTTTGCAGAGCTGCTCACTGAGCAATGGGCCACAGGAGCCCAACCAGCGCCAGCGCTGTGGCCGGAGCACAGCCAACCCACGGGGCATGGAGGGGGTCCCTCCGGCACAAATCCCGGCTCTCCGCAGCCCAGGGAGCAGGGAAGGGGGAACGGCTCTGTCTCTTTTAATTTCTGGTGGAGGCCGGAGGCTTTATTTGGGATCTGGGCAGTTTTTGCACCGCCAGCAGCACGGCAGGGCTGTGCCGCAGGGATGGGGAGTGGCTGATGTATTCCTGGATTTACTTAATGAATCGATTATGTTCTTTCTGTTGTTTTTTCATCTGCATCAGCAGCTCCTGCCAGGCAAAAGAGGGAGAGTAATTTGTCTCTTTGTAGGGAGAAGAAAGAACACAAAATAGAGCAGTTCCTTGAGACAAAGACATTGTCATACGATAATCAGTGGAAGCGTTGGGGAACAGTGCACAGAGAAATGAGTAATCCAGAAGGAACGGCCTTTCGCAAGAGGGGTTTTCCTTGTGGGACTGTGGCAGTCCCTCTGCCTGCCGCCCAGTCCCTGGTGCTGCCAACTGAGCACCTGCCCTCGCCTGGTCCCAAGACCTACCGCTTGGCAGTGATGGAGGGCAGAGCCCCCCAAAACCTGCCCTGGGGTGGGGTGCTCCCCCAGCGTGATGGCCGCCCTCCAGGAGCCCCTCCTGGGCTGCAGCGCTTGCGTGGAGACTGCTCGGGGCAGAGCAGGGTGGATGCCTTAAGTGCTGTCTGGCACGGTGACCCCTTGCCAGAATCCTCTGCTGGTTTTCCCCTGCGATGAGGATTTTTCCACTGGGACAGGACAGCTCACAAACCCCAGAATCCCTCAGTGCCAACAGCCTGGAAGGACCCACAACCTATCTCCCGCTTCCCTGTGTCCTCCCAACGCTTCCACGCCAGGAGAGCCGCCCTGCTCCCACCACCGCCGGGCAGCTCCTACCTGCAGAGACGAAGAAGATGCCGGCGCTGAGGATGACGTTGTGTTTGCTCTTGTAGAACTCGCTGGCCGCCACGCACAGGCCCCCAAAGAACAGCAGACCCACGCTGAGGATGGGGAAGATGCTGGATGCTCTCACGGCACCTGTAGGACAGGGAGCAGGGCAGGGTTGGCCCCTGACATCGCTCCCGCAGTGGGGGCTGCCGGCATCTCCTGTACCAACGCCAGCTCCCAGAAAGACTCGTTGCGATGCCACACTGGGTTGCTGCCACAAGGGATGTGGGGAGACCCAGCACCGGCCCCTCCTATGCATCTTTTGCCTGTCCTCGAGCTGCTCTGCTCCAAGCTTGCTCTGGAGCCCAGCATCAGCCCTGCAAACTCTGTGATTCAGGCTTCCCACCACAAAAATAGTTTAAACCCTGAATCTCTCTCTTTTTTTTTTTTCTTCCCTCCAAGGCTATTTCAAGGATTTATTTCTTCCAGTCTTGTCACACAGTCAGCACTAGCAATTTACCTTCCCATTACCAAACACACCACCCGTGGGTTTAGGCTATGGACGTGACTCTGGAGCCGAGGGACTGCAGAGACCTCCCCTCCAGCTCTCACCAGGCTGGCGAGGAACAGTACTGCCAACCACAAGTGTCAGGAACCTGTCCCTTGGGTCCCCAAACTATTGGAGCTGCTTCAAAAGTCATGAATTTACTGACTAACACACCTAAAGTTCAACAAAAAAAAGTTTTTTTTTTCTGATATAAGGCAGGAAGACTAACACACCTAAAGTTCAACAAAAAAAGGGGTTTTTTGCTGATATAAGGCAGGAAGGTTATCAAAATGAACACAAAGCCCAAGACCGCGTGTGACGCCGTGACCCTGGCACTGGGCTCCATCCCCGAGGGGATCAGCTCTGGCAGGACCCATCTCTGCGTGCTTAGGAGTCACTGACCAAGAGCTACACAAAGAAGGGTCTTTTCTACACAGCCTATCAGAAGTTCAGCTTCCAAAATGACAGTAAAGAGTAATTAATGCAGCAAATCACTACCTGCTGCACTGAAGATACACTGTGCCTTGGTTTGGGCTCTCATCCCTCTATCAGGGCCTTTATTAAAAGCACAGAAATACAGAGAAGCCCCATTAAAATGCCATTCTGGGGGCTTTAAAATAGACTTTTTGTTTTAAATGTGGGAGGGGGTGGGAGAAGAACTTAAACGCTAATCTACTAAAATTGCAAACCAATTCCATTAAACACATTCCCCTCTTAGATGGGTGAGCAGAGCTGATGGCTCCCTGCAAGTGAGCAAATGGGGAGTTCAGAGCAACATCTGGATAGGCAGCAGCTGCATCAGGCAGGGGCCACTGCCCAGCCTGGGGATGGGGGCTGAGCACAGGGCAATGGGTGCTGGAGGTCACTTCGCCCCCAGGGATTCCTCCCAACCCCAGCAGCTCAGACAGATCCCAGAGCTGCCAACGCCTCCAAGGCTGCCATGTTCTCACTCGTTTGGAAATTTAGGTGTTCAAATGAACCTTTTGCTGTGCAAGCTTGGCAGTCTGTCACACGCTTGCCAACCTGCCGGCGGTGCACGTCCGTGTTGCTTTGCATGTTAGGGTGTGCACCGGTAGCGTCCAGCATCTGTCACCCCGTGGCTTGATGCCCCAGTGCTCGCTTGTGCCTCTTCTCTGCAGGGTCAGCCTCACCCCAGCGTCAGGTCCCCCCATGTAAAAACCCTGCGGATCCTGCCCAGAGGCTCCGCTAGTCCCCGAGAGCAGGAGGACCCTGCTTTTCCCAGGAGAGCCACCGGCTCTGTTTTTACTCCCTCTCCCAGCACTGGGCTGCTGCCGGCAGAGCGCACGGCAGATGCTCGTTGTGCTTTCCCGGCGAGTGCCAGCGAATCCAGCCTGGCTGCAGAGACTTGGGGACCAGCATGAACACAGCACCCCTGCGGTGCCACACCAGGGACACGCCGGGTCCCTGTCCCCGGCCATCCTTGCACCCCGACGAGCTCAGGCTGCGCAGCATCTGCCAGGACCAGCCACGGGGACGGCGAGTGCCAGACAAACGCACCATTAACGCTGCTACTGCGGCGTGACATGGCCACGCTCGGGTAACCCGGAGGGTCACCGCTGCTGTGCAGGGAGCCTGGGGGGCTGCAACCCATCGGCCGCCTGCCAGCAGTGGCAGGGAGGGACCTGCTGGGTGAAGGTCTGGGTGCTGGGGGACGGGGAGGAGGGTGCCAGCGTGATGGGGGGCAAGGGGGTCCCCAGGGAGCGCGCGCAGCTCCGAGGTGCACAGGGAAGCGGACTCACGGAGGAGATACTCAGCCGTGTCTTGCTCGTAATCCGCATCCTCGGGGAAGTGGTCGATCTTCTTACACACTCCTCGGAAGGTTCCTGGGGAGACACAAGCCAGGAAACCTTCAAATCCCTCTGCGCTGGCAGGAGCGCTGCTGGATGTGCCGCAGAGGGTCAGCGCGCCAGCAGCCTCCACCGCTCATCCTGGGGCTGCCAGTGACCCCAAACACCGCCCTCGGCCGCTGGGGACGGTTTGCTCCCTGGGTGCTCCTGCATCCTCTGAGGGCTGCTGGTTCCCTCTAGATCTCAAACCAAGCCCCGTCATTACCATCGCTGCCGAGCTGGCAGGAGATGCCCACGCTGCCCACTCCCCCCACAGCCCCACAGCAGCCACGGGCAGAGCCTCTCCGGCTGCACGGTGCTGCGAGGACCTGCCGGGAGCTCAGCAGTGCTCGGCACAGCACTGCTGCTGCTAAGCTTTCCCGCACTCCTCGGGTGCACTGTGGACACGGCAAGGCTCGCCTGGCCCCTGTTTTCTCCAGTGAAGGAGGAGGAGAAGCAGGGCAGGCACTTGCTGGCTCCCAGCACCCACCCAGGCAAACCCCTCATCGGTTTTGACAGAGAATCGATGCGGCTGTAAATAAACCTCCCGGCCTCTGGGTCCGAGCAACACTTCATTCAGATGCACTGGGGAAAGTGCTCCACGGCTGCAGCCCAGCGCTCCTTCTGGGATGTCGAAGTCATCCGCCT
>NW_009646404.1:1103467-1107605 GCF_000708025.1 Charadrius vociferus | reverse complement strand
CCCCGCTCGGGGCTGCTCGGCCCAGAGACACCAGCCTGGTCCTCCCAGTTTGGCTCCTCTGCCCCGGCCCCTCGGCTGTATGAAGGCTTTGATTTACTGCCACAAAGGCAGGGCACAGGCTGCCACGCAGATGAGGATCCTCAGCACATTTCCTAAAGTAACATCTGGGCCCCAGCTTAGCTTCCGAGATGCGATATCTTTGGAGGCACAGATGAGTTCATTTAAATGACTACAAAAAGTTTCTAGCCTGCCTACCCTTTCCTGCCACTTCTCAGCCCTGCTTCCTGCCTGGGACACAGGCAGCTGGGGCAGAGAGTCACTTTGAGGACCTGGCCATACCCCATTTCCAGCCTTGCTTTCACGTGTCCCCCACAGCACGCACACGGGCACGCACCCACGCATGACTGTGGATAAGCACCCAGTGCCACAGGTGGGCATCCCCGCCGAGCTCGGCACAGCAGGACCACCACCCGCCACACGGCACGGTCCCCCCGGGAGCTCGGCACATGTCGTGGGTCCCCACAGCATGACTTGGGAGTGGGGGCGAGAGCAGCCCCATCGACAACACCGCCTGGAAGGCCTGGGGAAGGAGGCAGATGCTCTGGCATCTGCTGGCCTCCCACTTAGCATTTGGGAAAAAAGGCTCTTTTTGTGTGGCTTTTTTTTTTTTTTCCCCCCACCACTCCTACCTCTGAAGCAAAACAAACGCATTTTGCCGTTAAACGCTTGCCTGTTTGCTTTGGCCTTCTCCTCGCTGCGCTTTTGGGCTCAGCTCTCTCCCGTGCCAAAGCCGTGCGATTGTGCCATGAGAGGAAAAAGCCAAGGACGAGTCAGGCTCAGGTAGGTGATGTACTGGGGACTCGGTTACACTTTGGAGGTGGTGCTTGGGAGCAGCCTGCCAAGGCACCGAGCGCCGCACTCGCTGCCTGCTGGGGACGGCTCAGAGCCGGACTCGTGCCACAGCACCGGAAAGGAGCACAGCTCCTCAGCCCGGGGTGGCAGCAGCGTCTGCAGGACTCAGAGAGACATCTTCTCCAAAGCACGCAGCAAACGCTAACGCAAGAGTATGCGCGATGCTTCCTCTGCAGTGCCAACAAATGCTGTCCTTGATGTGATAAACGGAGAAACTGAGGCACAGAGTGCGACTTCTCTGGAGTGGCAAGGGGCAAGGTGAGGTGGGAGGAATTCCTGCGGTGTCTTCCTACACGAAGGGCAGCCCCCTCATGACACCAGTGCTGGAGGACACAGTCAGGTCACACTGGCTCTGTCCCCTCTCCCATGGGACCATAAAAGATGTGTCACCAGGGGACAGGGGTGAAGGTGAGAGAAGCCAACCCGCACGGAGTCCCGCACAGCGGCACGCTGTCAGTCTGCGCTCCGGCTACGGGCTCGGGGGAGCCGAGCATCGTGACAGGCATCAATTAAAGCCTGGAGATGAAGCTCTGGAGGTGGCAAGCTGTCATCCAAGAGGGAGACACGGCATCTGAGGGAGAACCGCCTGCTCCCGTTACTTTGGGAACTGCGGGAGAAGGGGAGGCTGAGAACGGGTGCCACGAACTGGGATGAGGCGGCACTGGGCACAGGGAGGATGGCAGCTGCACTGCACAGCGCTCCTTCTTCTCCTCCTCCTCTCAGCTTTTGGGTTTCCACCCACCTTCTCCCCGTACCTGCCAGCAGGGCTCTGCCCCAGGCACCCCAGAGCTGTTGGTGAGACAGATCTGCCCTCTCCAACTTTTAATGGCTGCAAAGCTGCTGTCAGCCAGGGACGCCCATGCAGCGTTGCAGGGTTTTGCAAGAGCTTCTCCACAAGCACCAATTCCCGGGCAGCGCAGGAACATCACCCCCCGCAGCAATCTCCCGGGCAGGGACGCAGAGCCAGTGTTCATCATCTCATTAGCGAGAGAAACTTTCCTTTGGTGCCACGTGGGTTCGAGGGTTCGAGCCCATCAGCATAGCGTGCAAACAAGAACACTAATCTTCCTGGGCTTGATCTCTCTGAAGTTCTCCGAGGCTCCCTGTGCTGCGGAGCCCCCATCAGAACCAGCGCTGGGCTGGGGGGGGTGAGCACCCCCTGCCCTGAGCAGCGGCCGGAGGAGCCAGGACCCCCGGGGGCCTCGATTCTGGCATACCCCATGCATAAGGTAAACCTGTGACCATGAGGGACAAGTGCAGGGGATGCCCTGTTCGGATGCAAACATCAGGATCTATAGCCTCTCTGCATCCCTCAGCCCTGCCTGTCCCACCCTAACGCCTCCTTTGCAACAACAGATGGGGAAAAAAAACCCCACACAAACAAACCAAAAAGTTTTAAAAATAATAAAATCAAGTGACTTTCTCAGGGCAGGGGCAGAGCCTTTGGCAGGACCCAACACCAACTGCCTCCTGCTGCGGAGGGAGCGTGGAGCAGCCCCGGCGAGCGGCCGGAGGGAGAAAGCCCGGTGGCATCGCTAACGCTTGGGAACTGCTCCGACACTGCGGCTCACCCTGCACCTTGCAGGTGGTTTAGCAAAATCTGCGCCCCCCCTGGGGCAAAGGGAGCCCCAACACATGCAGGGACAGGCAGGGCAGCACCATTGGCCCCCCCCACCCCCGGGGACAGGGCAGGCAGGGGGACAGCCCCGCTGCCTCCCGGCTCCACCGCATCTATTTCACGCTCTGACATTTATTTTGGCTTCTTTACTCCCTCTGTTCATTAACCGATGCTCGTCGCCATGGCAACCACTGAGTCACCTGACACACTTCCCACCCTCCGAACAAATACCACAACAAGGCTTAAATCACAAAAAGTCCCCCCCAACACCCTGACCCCCAAAATACTCCCTGAGGATGGAGCCCTGCCCTGGGGGGATGCAGCCGGAAAGGGCTCCAGGAAAGGATGGAGCCCAGGGGAGGGATGAGGTCTCGTCCTGCCGAGTAGCCGGGCTGCACGCACTCCCACCCCATACCCCGAGCCACCAGGTCCCTGTCCCCCTGGGTGAGATGCATGGCAGATGCAACTCCGGGCTTTCCTCTCCTGGCTTTACAGCTGGGCCCTGGTAAAGGCAGCGTTACGATGTCACGGGAATAAAGGAAGCGGGTTTTGTCCGAGTCCTCAAACTCTAGAGCCTCCTTCTGCCCGCATTTTCTTAGCAAGATGCCTCCAGGTCCCAGGGCATGAGCCCTGCCTGGTACCAGGGCTGGCTGCACGCAGAAATCCATCGGGGAGGACTTTCCGGGATGCTGACCCTGGCTCGAGAACAAGCTCAGCCGCCTGCTCAGGGCACTCAAAATCTCAGCCCCCGCTAATGCTCTGCCTGGGCAGCACCGTGCCCCTCACCAGCACCCAGCTGTGAGCCCATGGCCTCGGCTCAGCACCCACCGCAGCTCATGCCGTACGGACAGGCTGCCCGGGGGGGATGCTGCATCCCCCCCACAGTCACCGGTCCCTTTGCCGCCGGCGGTCAGGCTCCTCTTCCTTCGCAGGAGGAAGGGCAGAGCTCCCACCAGTCAGGAGTACACCGGGCTGCTGGGGGCCACTGGTTTGGGCACATCCCAGCCTGCTCGCGAGTAATTTCCCGAGGTGATGCCCATGCCTCTGCAACACAGCTCTGCGCCGCGTGCATGAGTCACACCACCTTGGGTTTAATTCATCTGCTGGCCGGGAGAGCGCCAGCAAAGGCAGCACTCTGCTGCGGTTATTCATTCCCTGCTCAGCTGTCTCTGTGGTAGATCTGGGTAATTTTCTCTCCCTATTAGTGTGAATCCTGATTAGCCAACTTAGCTTATTGCTGCACTTCCCTGCCCAGAGCCCGGCGTGGCAGCAGCAAGCTCTCCTCACGGCGGCTCGCTCAGACCCGGCTCCGGAGCCGGGAAGTGGGTCTGTGCCGGTCCCTTGTCCATCCCAGTGTGGGACAGCTTCTCCCTTCAACCTTTTTCTCTACTGAGGAACCAGACCTGCCCGTCCCCTCCTGCGGCAGGGTCCTGCTCCAGCATGCCTGGGGCCCATCCAGCACGCACAGCCGTCAGCAAGCTCGGCCACCCCGCGCCAGCACACCCGCAGGTCCCCCAGATGCTCAAACAGGCAGGGGACGGCGCTCGGCCAACAGGCACCGGCCAGGAGCCATGAAAACACCGGTTTGAAGCAGCTGGACAAGGGGCC
>NW_009646404.1:1092529-1102984 GCF_000708025.1 Charadrius vociferus | reverse complement strand
GGCCGGGTGCCGCGCGGAGGAGCGGCTGGAGGGGCCCAGCCAGGAGCTGAGCCCCACAGGAAGCCTCTCCCTGACCCTCCTGCCTTGGGGGGCACTGGGGGCACCCTGCCACGGCAACCCCAGCTCTGCCATCAGTTAGGTGCCACCTCTCTCCTCGTCCTTCACAGCTGCCACAAACCCTCGGCCAGCAGCAGAGCAGCATCCATCCACACTCTGCACCAGCCTCTCGATTTAATGGTCCTACGTTAATCCCGGGGCACCCCAAGCATCCCCGGGCACTGCAGGGAAGCCCTCTCCAGCTGGCAAATCTTCCAGGGCATTTTCCACATGTAAGCACTGTACGCAGCAATGGGACCGTCGGCCACGCAGTGCCTGCAGGGTGTCCCCGCCCAACGGCTCCAGGCTCACTGCAGCGAGCCCTGCCTTTTAGGTAACATTGGATTTAATTTAGAAGAGATGAACTCATATAACACATTTTGCATTCACTGGTTTTGTAAAGGCATCCCTTCCCTTCCCCTCCCGCGGGGCTGTTTTTCATCCCGCGCTCCGCGTGATTCTTCAATCCCTCTCATCCCCACCACATCAGAGCATCCCCGAGCCGCACGTTAAATAACGTGACTAACGCCTGCCTCCTGCGAGTCACCCCTTCTCCCCCAGACAAGGGCTGCCTTACACAGGGTAACGATTCATTTCAGCAGGGTTTTGCCGTTGCTGCTTTAGTTCATTCGTATTTCGATGTACGTACTCTCTGCACTGCATTTATTGGAGAAAGCAAAGGCAATTAATTGATTTGATCTCAGGTCTTTTTCCTCTCGGAGCTCTTTTCCCCAGGGAGGGCTTTGGCGGGGGGCAGAGAGGGGGTTGCGAGGGAAGTACGAGTCTCATGACGCTGGAAATATGGCTAAGAATACCAATCCTAACCCAAAGAGCCAGAAGACTAAAGAGCTCTAGTTATGGTTTTAAAATCTCATTACTTTTCATCCAGTGGAACAGTTATTCAGGGACTATTCTGGTTGTTACTGCTCAGTGTGCAAACTAAGACTCAGGCTTGGGAAGATGAGCTAACACTGTTCTTAAATAAGAACCAAATTCCTCTCTCCCTTCACATCGGTTGGCTCAGGCAGGAGAAGTCCTGGGGCTTTTCAGCCCTCAGCTCCGCACCTCCCCATAAATTCAAGCGAGTTATCTCCTATGTTGTGGTTTACAGTAATGGCCTTCCTAAAGAGACCTTGTCACGCCAAACCCGTTTGGAGGAAGTGGTGGGGTCATTATGGTTTTAAGTTCTCTGAAAAATCAATATTCGTTGGAGAATCAGAGGTCCAAGCTTAGCTGGCAAGTGCTGGGGTACGAGCCTGTGGCACATCGTTTGAGATGCTCAGGCTCTGCACTCCCTTGAGTAACAAGAGCAAGATACCTAAATATCTCCGAGGAATTAAAACTTCAGGGCTCATCTTTTTTTACCTCCCACCCACCTCCCAGATGCTTGGAGAGATGGAAAGAAATTCATCTTTACTCCTTCCCTTCTCCAGCTTCAGGCTCTGTGAGGGATCCTGGGGCTCTTTGCACAAGGTCCCCGGTGTGAGATTGCAAAGCTCTGGGGTTTTAGGTCCCCGTTAGACCTGGCCGCCACCCAGAGACCCATGGCCACTGCGCAGGGCTCAGCTCAGCCAGCACAGAGGCGCTGGCACCGAGCATCAGCTCTGCCCCATGTCCCCAGGAAGGGCTGCTGGGGTCCTAGCCACCCCCCAGCATCTTGTTTGCCTCCCGCATTGCAAAGTCTTTGATACAGCCCAGTTTCAAAGTCAACACAAGCATCAGCGAAGACCGGTGGGATGGCTACAGACACCGCAGACCCACGGCTCAGAGCAACCCAGCTGGAAGAGCTGCTCGAGCCAGGGACACTGCCCAATCCAGCCGCCTTGGGAAGGGGTCTGCTCGCCTCCCAAAGCCAGGGAAACCTCAGGGAAACACACAAGCAACCGCTCCTTGCCATCAAACTGGTTTTGTGACCCGTCAGCCCATAGGCTGTCACCGGTTTACACGTGCATCTGTTTGCTTAAACTCCACTGGAGAGCGCCTAAATTAAGGCAAAACTTGTGTGTTGGTTTAACCCCCCCCTGCTCCATGTTACTCTCTGTAGCCAGCAGCTCCCCACCGCCTGCCAGCGGGATGAATCCTCCTCCCCAGGACCAAGTTCTCCCCCTGGCACATCCCCATCGCCCCAGCAGCCCCACACCAGCTTCCCACCAGGGTACTGGCGTAATCTGGCTCCATCTCTACTTCACACTCTCTCCCCCTCTCTGCGGTGGTGGTTTGTGTCTGAGCAGAGTCACCTACACAGATATGCCTTTTCTGAAGGATTTTTTTTTTCCTGTTGTAAAAAAAAAAAAGAAAAAAACAGTGGAAAAACCCCAAGCCAAATGAAACGAGCGCAACAGTGAGGAGGTGGCAGAGGTGGGCTCTGCGGTGCCGGTGCTGGCTGGACGCCGAGGCACATTTGAACACATGCACGGCAGTACAAGAACTGAGCCCCCACTGCATCCCCGACAGCTCGGCGGGGCTTGGGGAGCAGCACCCAGCTCCACGCTGCCCGTGATGGGCATCCCCACGGAGGAGAGCGGTGGGCACAACCCGGGTACTCACACCCATGGGTGGGTTGGGAGCTTCTGCCAGTTTTAGCCTGCGAGGTGCTGGCGATCGGCGTGTGTCACAGAGACTTTACTCCCTCAGCATTGCTAAAAGAAAAAAAAAAAATAATAAAAAAAAAAAATCTACATTTTGACAGTGACTCATCATCTCCCATTCTGGAATCTGTGGGGTTGTTGCAACCTACACAAGGCAGTTCAGAAAAGCAAAACAATTCTGAATAATAGAGGAGGAAAAAAAAGTTTGAAAATGATGGGTAATTTCTAGCACCCTGCTTCAAGGGTTTAGCTTTGTTTTTTCCTCATTATAAAAGTAATCAGGTAATGCATGGGAGCTGCCTTCCAGGGTCTCCCCCTGCGCTCCCCTGGGTTTCCTTCCTCCCTCCATCCTTCCACCACCATCAGCGGAGATCACGGCAGGGAAACACCCCGCTGCAAACCTGGCTCCTGGGAAGACGCTGGCCTTTCCCGGACGGGATGGGGTAGGAAGGCGCAGGGGGCTGCGGCGAGTGTGGGGACCCAGGGTGGTCCCTTCCCTGCAGGGCAGCCAGCGCGCTGCCATCCCCTCCGTGGCACACCGCCGGCGATAGGCAGCCGGACCAACGCCGGGAGCCCTCGGATCGGGCTGGGGAAGAGAGCGCTCATCAGCACGTCTAAGGAAACCGTTTCATGTTTTATCTTTAACAGCGAATAAACATTGATTTTTATTTTAAAAGGTAATTGACATTCCTATGATAGCGAAATGAGTGCTCGAGCAGCCAGAATCAGCGTAAATAAGCCATGTGCTAGAAATTAATGAGCTTCACTGATTGAGTTTATCCATTTAAATTAATACAATTCCAGCAATTAAAGAAAATAACAATCTTTTGTTTGTTTGCCTGCTCGAAGACATTGATGGTAAGAGACGGGGCGAGAGCAGGAGTCCCGGCCCCGACTGAGCATCCCCGTGCCCGAGGCACCAGGACCTCCCTCTGCGCAGACGCACTGTCAGGGCAGGATCCCGCTCTCCTTCGTTTAATGAACATTTTAGATTCACTTGGGTTAACTGATGAGCTTCTGGGGAGGGTTTGCCTTCCAGCCTCTTCTTTGGCTCTTGGTAATAGGGGTGGCCAGCTTAGCCCTGGGAGATTCCTGGATCAAAAACCTTTTTTACTAACAGGATATGGGAAAGGATGTCTGTCCGGCAGCGTGGGAGCTGTGTTCCCGTTTGGGGAAGGTAGGCTTGGGTTAACCCCCTTCCCATCGCTGCTGAGAACTGGTGCACCAGAAAGCTCTCTGCATGTCTCCCCAGGTAAGCATTTTCCTCTCCCTGTTTGCATCTTTCTGTCCCCATCCACAGCTAACACCACCAGCCACTTCAGCCTCCAGCCAGGCTGCCACGTGGTCCCTGCCACGGACCTTGCTGAGTATCCCCATCCTCTGCACTGCTCCTTGGTGTTCAGTAATATTTTGGGTAGAACATGGGTGTTCCCCACCAGCACCCCCTGCCAGAGCTGAGTGGGTACATCCAGCCCTCAGCCTCATCCCCTGTGGGACCCCACAGTTTCACACATCTGTCCGGAGGCACCTCGGGAAAGAGCAGCATGGACCCGCTCCCATCCCACGACCTTCCCAAACCTCCACGTTCCTGCCAGCTCCCCAGAGCCCTGCCCCACACAGTGGTTTGGCAACCACCACCACTGGAAGAATTCCCCCCATTTCCCCGCAGGGAGCCGATGTTCCCGGAGCCACAGCCGCCCGCCCGACACCCGCCCTGCCACAGCCGGGGACGCCTGTGAGAGTAAAGATTTTATTATTGCTTTTTATGCCTTCAGCAAGTTGTCCTTCGTGATCATTTCTGCCTGCCTTGTAATGGCTCCTCATTTAACTTGTCGAAATTCATGCCCTTTTCTGTTTCTCTTATTTGGACACAACTTGCATACATCAAGTGATGTCTTTTTCTCTCCTTTGCTCTTTCACTATAATGTTTTTTTTTGGTTGTCTTCGCTGCCGGTGTACCTCTAGCCTGGCTCCACTGTGTTTGCAGCCATCGCACCCCATCAGCCCACTCCGGTCACTGAATAACCTCACTGACGAGGGATGCAGGACCAAACCAAGACTTGTGTCCCTTGCCAGGCTGCTGAGCAGCTCTGCAAAAAAAAAAAAAAAAAAAAATCATTCACAGCGTCAACAACTTCCATTTCTGTGTCACATCTCAGGGTGCCCCTCCTGCAGTCTGCGGAACAACTGAAGTTTCCCATTAACATGGTCCATCTTCAGCCTCCACAGCCTCTCCAGCGCAGCGCTGTGGTTTATGTCAGCAAACCATCAGCGGAGACTCACACACAGCTGCACTTCTGTTACGAAGAGCAGCAGCTCCCGAATCCACCCCGAGAAGGCTGGAGCGGGAAGTCACCGCTCCCGCAGTGATGGATTCCCCGGCAGCAGCCGGCCACTGTGGAGGCATTAAACCAGCAGAAAAAGAGAAGGGAAGAACGAGGGAACGACCAAGCCCTTCTCCAGCGCAACATCGAGATGGTGAGAAGAAAACTCCCCAAGAAAGCAAAAGGCAGCCCTTCAGCTGCCTGCGCACCCCAGCTGTGGGCTGGGATAATTAACGGAAGGATCCAGACTCCTGCGTTTGTTGGAGTGAGTTTAACCTACGTGCCATTTCTGAGCCCTGCAGAGACCTCTATGGCCACTATATCCATGCTAAAACCTGCCCAGAAGGGACCAGGTGGGAAAAATAAGGGTCAAGAGTGTAAAAACCTGGGATCTTCTGCTTTAACAAGTGGCCAGTAATTCAGAGAGAGAGAATCCATAGATATGGGATGCTCTGGTGTCTGCTTCAGACCCCGAGCTGTGCCAGAGGCCAGATCGTACCAGAGGCTGCTTAAGCACCTATTTATAATAAGTAGGAGAGAAAGCTGCATTATGATGGGAAGCTGGAGGTTTCACTTCGCCAGTATTAAAATGTCCTCTGAATTTCTAAAAACCTATAAATGACAATTTCATAGCTCTGAAGCGTGGCATCTAGCGCAGGGGAGTGCTATTTTAGACTCTGTGTTGACAGCTGAAGGGGAATGGATCACAGAATTAAAAACTAGTTGCTGCTCAAGTCCAAGCAATCATGACTTGATTACGCTTCTTATGGCAAACAGAGCAAGTCCAAGGCACTGGCATATATTCTTGGTGCTTTGAAAGGTCAATTGGTAGAGCAGAAAACAATTATAAGCCAAATCAGTTAGGAGAATGGATTTAAACATAAAAGCGTGACTATGAATAGAGAATGATTTAAGAGTGTTTTACCCCAAAACTCGCAACGGAGAGAGGAGTTTGCATCAGTTTAAAAACTGCCTGGCTAATATGTAAACAGCTATAAAAATAAAAACGTGCCCAACAAAAAGAAGAAAGGAGATATTCATAACTCTGGATATAAATCAGCAACTAGAAATTGTAGAGCACTGATAAAGGACGCAAACAAACCATCGAAACATCTTTCCCCGGTGCATTAGGATGAACAACAACAACAGAAAGGAGCAATGCTATCGCCCGTTACCAAACACAAGCGGCAGAAGCGTTAGTCACAGGACCAAGAAATGTTAAATAACTGTTATTACAACTGCGGCGTTTCATATTCAGCATATTCACATCCCAGAGCTTCGAGAGACACGCTGAAGGAGCCGAGCGAGCAATTAACAGCGATGCTTAATGCCTCGCCGAGAGGTTCCCCAGGAGGGTGAGGACGGAGCTGCTCGGCGGCGAGGATGCTGCTCCGGCCGGTGTCTGATGGCACGAACGGGGACTCACAACAAGGGGACGGGGCCACGGACACAGAGCAACGAGGTAGCCGGTCACCAAATCCGTGTTGGTCCAACCAGCGGCAGACTGCAGGAGTGCCGTCAAGCGCAGAACCCGCGCTCGGGCCGCCTCGCAGGAGACGATGAGCGCGATGGCCAGAAGAGCTAAGCCGGTGCTTTGATGCACAGCAGCCTGGAATAACACCATCAAGGTTTTATTCCCTATTTCAAGGTGAAGCAACCGCTCAAATTTGTGACTAATACCACGGTCCATTTTCAAGGAGGCTGTTAATCAAGCCGGGGAGGGAGGGAGGCGGGAGGCTCAGAAGGTGAGCTGCGAGGAGCCCGAGAGGCGAGCGAGCGACCCCCTCCCTGCCCTCTGCGCAGCCCGACCTCGGCCCAGCGCTGCAGATGCCGACTTGCATCGAGGGCTGCGGAAAGCAAATCATTTTCCAAAGCGGCCCCACAGTGCAGAATATAAAAGGCTAAAAATACGCAGATCGCCATGGAAAGCACCGTCAGAGCTTCAGCAAGACTCGCAAGTTGCCAAAAGGCAATTTTGAATTTCCGAGCTCACTGCACGAGGCATTAAAAAGGTCACTATTTCTGAAATAAGGATCTTTACAAATAAACACATTTGCTGAGGACTCGGTGAGTCATGCTGGAGCGGAGCACAGAGCATTTCCAACCTAATGCTTTTGACAGGCCACGAGCAGGGTGATCTTTTCATGTTTACAGTTCATCAATAGTTTTTACAGCTGCACAGTCAATCTTTAAAGCACATTTAGCCTGGGAGGAGGCTCGGCAGGTTGTTTTCCTTGCAAAAGCGATATTAAATTTATTTTTTTTCCTTCTTCTTTTATAGCATTGATTTGAAGGTAAGTATTTGAACTTCAAATACGGGACTGCCACTCAAGCACCTGCCTTTTTTATATATATATATATATACACACACACTTCTGTCACATCTCCCTAACGATATAAATATTTGAAGTTTTCAACTGATGCGCTAAAAGGGACTCGATCCATCAGAGCTTATTTATTTCAGGGAATTCAGTGGGCATGGTGCTGCATGTTTGCTGGGGGGGGGGGGTGCCGGCACCGGGCTCACCCCGCTCAGCGTAACCCCGGGTCAGGGTCCGGCCCGGCCCCACTCGCTGTCACAGGTACCCGAGCGCACCCAGCGCCGACGGATTTAGCTCGCTGCTCCCTGCTGGGAGGCAGAGCTGCCTCCTCACCATCTGCAGGAGGGGAAGAGAGCCCCGGGAAGCCGGTTCCAACGCCCCAGATGGGGAAAGCAATATTCGAGAGTAGCACCGCGGTTTCACTCTTGGCTTTTTTTGGGAGAACAAGAAGGGACGATGCTGCAGACTGAGCATTAGGAGAGGACTTTGCTGGTGAATGAGTGAGTGATGCCAACCTTGCCTTCCCCCTCCAAGAAATAAGACGCCTGCCTATGCCCCGGGTAAGATTTCCAGAAATTCAGGGCAGTTTCCATCGCACAGCACTCGCTCTGCCCCGCTGCTTTCGGGAGGGCTTTGCCATTGGCAACACCTCTGTACCGCCATCCCGGCGGTGTGCTCCCTGCCCGGGGGCAGCTACAGGAGGATGGGGCATCCTGCGCATCATCCATCACTTTGGGATTTCACAGCACCAAGGGACCCCAAACACATTGCAACCAGCTTCCCTCGGCCCTTGAAACACTCTCCTGCCCACAGGCACCATGTGAGACTCCTCTATTTAAGGCTCTTGCTTCCCCTGCCCACCCCACAGCCCCGGCACTGCAGGCTCTGCCTTCGGATAACCTTAGGGCAGGGAACAGGACCGCGCTCCCAGCTACAAACCTGCTCTGCTTTCAAACGGCTCAGACCCGGGCAAACCGCCCCGTGGGTCCCCGAGCCACTCACATCATTACCTTGGCCACAAATGGGCCTCACCTGTCCCCAGTTGCCCAAATGCGACTCAAAGCACAAAAACACTTTGCTAGAATAACTCCGGGGCTTTGAAACAGCCCCAGCTCCCACACGGCTCTGCCCTTCCAGGGGGGAGCAGCAGTCGAGTAGAGATTTGGAGGGGGAGCGAAGAAAAACATAAAAGACCCTGAGATGGATGGGCAGAGAGCTTCGCAGCGTGTGCCAGTGCTTTCCATCTCCCTCCTATTTTGCATTAAATCACGCGGAAGAGCCCATCCTGCCGCTGCCGCTGCTGCCGCCAAGTGATGTTTTGCCATCAGCTTCAAGGACAGCAGGGCTGTGCCCCACGGCACAGCGCGGGGAGCGGAGGGGTTGTGCCTGCCAGCGGCACGGGACTCCCCCAAGCACGCAGGAAGCCTCCTGGGACACACGCTGCTACTCCTGCAGGGCAGAGGCTGCCGGCGCTGCCCCAGCCCTGCCTCCACCTCGGTGCTTACCTGGGGCTGCTCCCATGGGTCCGTTCCCCCATATTCAGCTCAGGATTGTGCCCAGGATCGGTCACTTTGCCCTCAGCACCACTCAGCCCACACTACACGTCCCTACAAGGAGAGCAGTGCTCCATGGAAGGCCTTTTAATGGGTCTGTCCCAGCTGCAGCCTGGCAGCTCCAGCTTGGTTAATGCTCACGGCACCCACCTGCCTCACTCTTGATGATGCACCCCCAGTTTTGGCTAAAGGAGGTGATGAAAGCTGCACCTGAGGGCAGGGCTGTGGGGATGGGGCAGTTTGCACAGCTTGGGGCCACCCCCCCCCAGGTAGGGTGGGTTACCACTATTTGCTTCGTTAGCGCTTCCCGTCCCTCACCAGCTCCCACCTCTGCCAGCTCCCTTTGAGCAATCACGCGGAAGAGCCCATAGTGTGCGGCCTCGGCCCCATTCCCCTCGACCTCGGCCCCGTTCCCCTCAACCCCGGCCCCGTTCCCCTTGACCCTGGCCCCGTTCCTCTCGCCTGCTGCCAAGAGGGAGCCATTCCCCCTCCATGGGCTCCCTGCTCGGCTCCGGCAGCAGAGGAGTGTCTCGGAGGCTCCTCCGTCTCCCGCGCTGAGCCGGGGCAGGTGATGTTATCCCCAATTTACAGACGGGTAGCGGAGGACTGGAGCGATGCAGCTCACAAGCGTCTGTTCGTTCTGGGTGCTCAGCTGGAGCTGCGCAGAGCCCGGGATTTCACAGCCCTCGGCACAGCCCTGGAAATAGGTTCTGCGCGGGAGGTGAGAGCGCTGCCGCCCAGCCGGCCGAAAGCGCTGCCAGAGCCTGCGCCGCGAGCGGGGCTAATTACCACGAAACCCGGACCCTGAGGAACAAAACTACCGGATGGCAACGGGATGTTCTGTTTCTCCTACTTTCTGGAAGAGTTTTCCTCATACTGGGCAGGGAGGGTGGGGGGGAAGATCTGTCCAAATTGACACTACAAACAATTTCTAAACAGGTGATGGAGCGTGCATATCCTGAAAAGCCCTTGCTTCAGACAGGGATGCTTCTGAGATCCTCCGGTGAGCAGCACAGACGCGATACCCGACGTGCACGCCGAGCTGCTGCAGTTCTGCACGCACTGCACCGCAGGTGATGGAGACCATCTCACGCGTACCAAACGCCCATCACAGATGCGGCCACGGCACATTTGAACGGGCAGAGAGGGCCATCCTGTTGCAGCGGTCCCACACCCCACGTACCGTACCATCCCGCACCGTAGCGCAGCACAGCGCACCCCTCGCTCCCCGGCTCGCTGCCTGCAGACGGGCTGTGCCGCGGGAGCGCGGCTCAGGGGCGGAGGCGCTGACACGTCTGTCTGGCACTTCAGCCGCGAGCGAACTAGGACAAACTGGGAAGCCATACGGCACACGGCTATGGGGATGCTCAGCAGTTCAGCCAGGAGGGTGCCTCTGCCCCAGGGGACCTGCCCTTCTCCTGCTGCCGGCTGAGGCTGGGGGCAGCAGCAGCTCTTGTGCTTCCCGCAGCACCGACTGGGGCAGGTTGGGGCAATATGCAGAGTAGATATTATTTAAAACTATTCTTATTATTTAAAATTATTGAAAACCCAGATGTCAACACCCCACCCCACC
>NW_009646404.1:1087152-1092136 GCF_000708025.1 Charadrius vociferus | reverse complement strand
TAAGGTTTGCTCAGCTGAGCGAGGCTGTGAAGGCAAATGGAGGATTTGGCAAGGATGCCGTGCAGCCTGGCAGAAACGACTGCCTGGGCTGGCTGGTAAGGCAAAGCCGGAGCTGCTGCAGGCTCAGGGTGGCAAGGAAAGTCGACGTGAGATCGCAGTCTGTCTCGCAAAGTGACAATGACCTTTCCCGGCCGGGCAAGCAGCCCTGGGGTCGGGGTCAGGCGGGATGCAGCCCCGAGGGAAGGCAGCCGTTGACTCTTGCAGCCCCTTGCAATTGCTCACGCCATGACGTCGTGGGATGCAGCTGACGATGCTGGTGCATCAAAGCACTCCGACAACTGCAAAAAACAATTGCGAGTTGGTCTTCAGCATCCAGCATCAGCCAGGCTGCCTCGAGGGGTTTCTGCTCCCGTGTCAGGAGGGAGCCTTTCCAGGGGGGACAGAGGTGCCGTCCCTGGGACCAGGGGGTGGGTCTGCAGCACATGAGTGGCTCGACAAAGGTGGCAGGAGTATAAGCCAACACTGATTTTTAAGAAGTTAAAATCAGGACTGCTTCAACAGGGTGGTTGCTCGTTGGTAGCCTCTTTGGGGGTTGCTTTCCCCTCCCCTTGTGATTCCAGGCACGAAGTGAGAGTAAAGGTATAATTAGGGGACAATTACCAAATCACCGGCGAAATTGGAAACGCGAGCATTCAAGAGGCAGAAACACAAACGTCGCCTTCAAATGCCACCTTTTGTCACTGCTTTCCACCACCCAGGTCCCAGGGGGTGTATCGCCAATGCCAACGCCCCCATGGGCTCCCAGCGGTCCCCAGAAAGGCTGGGGGGGTCGCTCATCCCCCTCCGCTCCCTGTGCCCACCCGGGGGCTCCCAAACCGTCCCAATTCTCCTTCTATAGTACAAACCGCGTGGCATAAAGCAAAGGCACAAAGCCCCCAGTGAGGGCGGTGGGATGGCAGTGAGGTGCTGCTCCTGTTCCCACGCCTGCCCTCCGCTTTCCCTTACCTGCCTTATCGTTTCTTCATGACTCTGTTCATCTCTGCACGATAAAACAACACAGTTCCTAATAACCTGACGTGGGAATGGCTGAGCCGTCCTCTGCAGCCCGACAGCGCCAGGCTTGTCTATAGATGGTGGTGTCAGGAGATAAGAAACAGGCAATATCTGTGAAAATCATCATGCAATATCACCCGTCCAGCAGCCACAATCATTCCTCTTGCCTCTCCCCATGATGACTGTGAAAAACCCTGATATTTTCAAGCCTGTCAAATGCAGTCACTCACCCGGTGTGCAAGTGATTTTTGCAAGGGTTAGGGAGACGAGCAAAGCCCAGGGGTCCTGCCACACAGGGGAGCAAAATCCTCTTGTGAGAAGTCCTTTCCACCCCTTCTCCTTCGGGCAAGCGAGCCGCGGGGCGGTGGCAGCCCCAGCGCAGGGAGAGCAGCAGCAAGAGCACGGCCAAAGCAACGGGGAAAGGTGGGATGGAGGAACGGACCATGGCAGTTTTAGCATTAACATCCTTGTAAATACTTGGAACTGAGGCGGTGGTTGAAGGATGGCGAATCGGTCCTGCTGCTGAGCGGAGCGTGGCAAGGATGGGAAACTCACCCCTGGGAGCCTGATTACCAACGATGTGCAAACGCAAAACATCAAGTTGCCGTAAGAGCGACTCAATTACAACCTGGTCCTTTTGGCGGCACTGGCCAAGAGGCAGATCTGCTACGAGAAGCCGGCCGGGTTTTCCAGTCCTGCCAAAGGCAGCTGGCTCTCCCCTGGTTGTGGAGCGTGAGCTAACCCGAATGCAGAAATCCCACTTTGTCCCCATGTTTCTCCAGAGACCACAGACCGAGCAGACCTTCGTTTCTGCCACCTGCTCTGCATCTCTCCCCACCTCAGAAAAGCACGGGACCGGACCAGGCAAGTGCTCAACAGCTTCACCTAGGAAAGCCGGCGGCCCGGCAGAGGTGCGCTGCTCGTCACGCAGCGCGTCTCCGGGCCAGAGAGTGACCGCGAGGAGCCGATGCTTTTCTGTCTCCGAGAGAATCACTCTGAAGGACATGGGACAGTTTAAAGCACGAAGCATACCCTGGCTTGAACTTTTCATTTTGAAGCTACTGTTAAATACCTGCTGCAAGTAGATGGTTAAAAGAGAAGGCAGATGTAAAATAAGATTTCAGAAAACACCCCCGAGTCCCCAGGGCTGACCCCCTGGCCCATGACACAAGCGGCGTTTTACGCTGGGGGTTGTGTGACAGATCTGCCATGTGGTGATGCTCCTCCTCGGCACAGGCTGCGGAACCTCTCCTCCCCGGAGCTGCCGCAGAGCTGTCAGCACGCACGAGCCAAGGGAGAAGATACCAGTTGTCACCCCGGCACTGTCATTCTTTATCACAGCAGGTGTCTTCTTAATCAAAGACGTATCTCGAGATGCCCGCTGCCGCGGTGCCCCCGAGCGAGCCATGGCTCATTACAGCCTGAGCGGTGGGACTGCGCAGGGCGAGCGGCAGTGGATGCATTCCCAGGGGGGCTCACCCCAGAGAAAAGCTACAGAAGACCTCTGGTGCTGAGCCTGGAGTGTCACCCATGAACCCTTAGGAAGGGACATGAAACCACACCAACCACTAACCCAAAATGAAGTCAAACACCCGCTTCAAGGAACCTGCTTCCAAGTGCCATTTAAAAACACTGCAGCGAGTTTTAGATGTTGTAGCACAGTTGCAGCCCTTACCGAGGGGGCAGCAGGGCAGCAGGGGGGGGGACCAGTGCCTCTAACGTCGCAGGCGCGTGGAGAAAACCCTCGCCGAGCATGCAGCCCCGCTCGTGCCCTGCTGCGCTTCCCCGCTCGCTCCCCGTCTCCCCGCGGGTGCTTCAGAGTGACTCAGTAAATGAGGTGGGCACCTTTCCCCTCGGATGTCTTTGACTAACTCACCCTCAGCACCTATCAGCGCTGATGTGCATTAATGACAGCGGATACGTTGCATCTGCATCCTGCCAGTGCACGGCCGTGAGTCAGCCAGAGACACTCGTCGGCAAGGTGAGCCAGGGATTTAACCCCCCCACCAAGCGGGACCCCCCCAGGCAGCAGCTGAGCCAACCCCCCTATGCATATGGGTTAGAGCATTTATATAATTTTAAGAGCAATTTTGATTTCCCTGAAAAAGGAGGCTAATGTCTATTTATGAAGTGCGCATCGTGTTCATTAAAAATCCATGGTGAAATCCATGTGAAAAGTAACCGCTGAGATGCGAGAAGCACTGAGCAAGTTTAATACCATGGCTGTCTCACCTCATCTCATCCCAAATAGTGTGGGCAACTGAAGGGCATCACAGATCTCCACACCTGGACCATTACCCTGAACCAACGAGAGGTGGCCTGTGGTGCCAAAGAGCAGAGCGTGGTCCAGGCAGGCTGTGCCAGTGGCCAGGGAAGGGTCTATACCCTACAGACCAGTGACAACAGTGCTGTGTGCCTTGCCAGGAGCCGAATAAGAGATGAACACTAATGAATCCACCCAACCCCACATTATAAAAAGCAAAAAAAAAACCAACCAAAACCCCCTCATGCAGAGAGAAGGGAAGTGATTTAGCAAAGGCCATGTAACTCTCGCCAGTGGAGCCAAACATCTCCACCTGCTCCCTGGCTGCTCTAAGCGAACATCATCCGCTGGCACCTCCCGGCCAGCCTGTGCCAGCACCCCACCTCCTCGGGGACCGCGGAGAGGAGGATCCGGCATCAATCTATGGGGCATCCTCCCCCAAACCACAGCGACACTCCCAGCCGCCAGCCCCAGCACGGGGGCTTGCAGCCTTCGTTAGCCACCCCTAATTATTTACAGCCGTAATGGAGATAGTGACCTTGCACGGGGAAGAAAAAAAACCCACTTGAGCCTCATTCAAATTCAGACTTCCACCTCTATTAAACAGTAGCAGCTCTTGAGATGACAGACTCTGCACCACGCCTATGCAGCAATAAAATGCCTGTTTCTGAGCTGTTCACAGCATACATTTTACTCATCACGTGCTGCTCGCAGGCAATGTGGGAACCAGCTCCCTCCGCCACCCCAGAAGATGGGATTTTTGTCCAGCTAAACGGCTGCAGCGTCCCAGGAGGGTAAATTCTGCACCCCCCGTTTGAAGCGACGGTTTCTCAAAGCAGAGCTGGCGGCAGCGAGCTGAAGCGCGGCTCCTCTCCAGACACCTTCCGAACAGCAGCGAGACCCAAAGGCACGGCTGCCCGGAGGCGCAGCCCCGGCTGGCAGCGGCCAGGGCCCCTCTCTGTCCAGGAGGATTTTTGGCCACGTGCCACAAGAACATGGGTCTGGAGCAGAGCAAGGGTCCAGATAGCCTGCTTTCCATCTCTATCGGAGGACGGGAACTGATGCTTATTCAATATATCCTCCATCAAGCTAAGGTCCAGGGATTTCCTCAGTCAGAGGTTATGCCTGGGGCATCACACGTGACACCCCACACAGCCCTACGCTCGAGGCATTTATTCAGCCCTGTTTTGAGCCCAGTGCCAGAGCGTGGCCCACCCCCCCTCAGCGCTGTCCTGGTGGAAAGGCTTGTTGGGGGTGGAGGGGAGGGAAGGGCTGTTAGACCTGCAGCGTGGTAATTACATCAGATATTCTCAAATGGGTAACTGGTCCCTCTTCACCTTCACCCATCGCTATCATCTGAGATGTCTCCATCGTCTACTTCCCATCACACAAGTTAACCTGATGCCTCCTCGCTCTCATACAATGAAGAACAAATGACCCCTTCCCACTCATCTTCCCAAACCTCCCACGCTGTTACACACCTTTCCTGTCTCCCCCTCCATCACCTCCAGCCCACGCTGATGGTCCCCCATCCACACAGCCGTCACCCCAGGGCTCTCCTTGGTGCCGGAGCTGGTGGGCATCCCTGGGACAGAGCCGTGTGCGGTGGTGGCATCGGCATGGGGGCTGTGCCGGAGCTGCCGGGGCGGTGGGCTGGAGCAGCCACCT
>NW_009646404.1:1083843-1086903 GCF_000708025.1 Charadrius vociferus | reverse complement strand
ACGGGGCTGCGTGTGGAGGGCTTGGCAGCTGCAGCAGAGACACCGTCACCAGCGTTGGCGGCGCTGGCAGCACCGTGGAGCTGGACCAAGAGCGCCGTGGAGAAGTGTTCAATTGCAGGACGGGTTGTTGATGAGAATCTATTACAGACACCAACCAGACAGAGGAACAGGATGAGCAGCTCCTTAAATACCTACCTATAATGAGTAGCGAGAAAAAGTGCTCTATCACGGATGATTGCAATCTCAGGGACATTTGCTTGGCGCTTTTAAAAATTAAAGATAATAACGTTCTAACAGAAACAATATTGCTGTCACCTTGGGGAAATTCTCTGCTTGGCCTCACTCAGAAGGACTGAGAGGAGCTGAAAGCAGGCGGAGAGCTGGTGGCTGTCCAGGGGCAGCTGCTTCCAGCCCAATTTAACGCCTTCGGCGCGAACCAGCTCAGCGCAGCAGAGCCAAAAGCAACCACGGACATAAACCAGTCGGGGGAAAAATGTAAATGCCGAAGCACGACGGTTACTCAGGAGCGAGGGCAGAGAGGTTCCCCGGCGCCCCAAGGCCTGCCGAGAGGGGAACTGAAAATTGCAATTAAAACAATTGAAAATCAGAAGTTTTGGTATTGCAAATAGCAGTTAGGACACGCACGTGGCTGATAAGAGAAGCTAATGGGATCTGTTAAAATAAATCTGCAACCAAATGGTTTAAGCAAAACCAGGAGGAATTCTTCAGTCACGTTAGAAGAAAGGAGCTTTGCCGCCGATGTAAATCACTACCGGATCATGACAGTGCAACTGTCAGTCATGAAGCAGAAGTGACACACAATTATTTATTCATCAGATACTTCTGTTCTGTTCTTGGAGACAAATAGGCTCCTGTATTCCGCCAGGAGTTGGGCAGGATGCTAAACAGCGACTATTAAGTGTAAACATGAAATCTGTAGGACTAGAGAACTTTCTCCCAAGAGCGTTCAGAGAATAGGCTGAGAAGTTTTCTGAAGATCTAAAATGGATTTTAATAAATCTTGGCATTCTGTTGAATTTTGAGAAGACAGGAAAAGCTGATTTAATGTTTAATCAGAGCGTGCCACGAGCGATAGAGACGGGCAATGGTAGGAGCGGCGTCCCCCTGCATCGCCCGTGGGTTAGCTGAGGTGGGGCAGCGGCAGGGGGCAACCAGGGCATGTGATAAATGCCAAACAGCCTGGCAAGAAAATAGATTTATCAAACTGCATAAATTTTTCTTGATATGGTTACATACAAATTTGGTTGATAAAGGAAATCAGTAACATAATACATTTAGAGTTCCACAAGGTATTTGATTTAGCTCTCCTGAAAAAGTAGAAGGCCGATATTATGCAGAATCAACAGCGCTTTATTAAAGGGACTGGGAAGCAGATTGCAGAGATTGTACATTGTCATCCGATGGGATATTTCTACACAGGATCGCCTGTTACCGGAATAGTGTTGAGCTATAACAATGTCTTTATCAAGAGTATTAAAGAAAACATGAGATAACCGTGGGTAGAAGAGGCAAACAGCAGAGATTATTTCTTATGTTCAGAGTAAGTTTGAGGGGTTCATTTCTTCTCCCAGTGCAACAGCTGCCCTAGGGACAGGGCAGATTCACCCTCCCAGGAGTGACCATCTACCTAAACCGCACTGGGAGTTGCAGGTCAGGTGTAGAAATGGCTCAGCAGGGTCCTCTGGGCTGTAGGGGTCAACTGATAATACTCACAATATAGATTTTAATCTAGAGGGGATCCTCCCAAAAAAAGACCAAAGCCCACCAAAGCTCTCCAGGTTTGGCAGGGAGGAATTACCGGCTCGGTAAAGGCTGCGTTGATGCTGCTGTGGGGGAAGACTGGAGTGGGAGGACCGGGACGCTTCCGAGTGGGACAGCTCAGCTGAGGAACGGCTCTGGGTCCCCACGTCCTCTGCAAACCGCCCCGCGTCCCCCTGCCCCAGGCCAGGATGCCCCAGAGGGACAGCAGGATGCCGTGCATCCTCCAGGAGGGAGGCAGGCAGAGCAATGCTCGTGGTCCTCCAGAAGTGACAGAGCACTTTATTCTGACGAGGGAAATGAAGGAGGAAAGGAAAAGTACCACATCGCCTTAAAATACGGTATTTCAAGCAGCCTTGGCCAAATCCTCCCGCTACTTCTGCCCGTTTCAGCTCTGCACGATGCCGTGGAGACAGTCCCAATCTACACCACGCAGCAGGGAGGACAAGGAGGCTCCCTGCGTTTAATGATGCTGAATTTAATTAAGTTTGATGAAAACCAAAGTTCTTTTACTTGCCTAAACCCAACTCAAGCCTAAGCAGCTATTTCTCAACTCCCTGAAGTTCCGTGCGTTTCTCTACCTTTCATATTAAGAAGGAAGTCACAGACGAAAACAACTGACAATAACAAGCCGCGGGGGACACACAGTGACAAGCACTGGTCACGTTTGAGCGGGAAGTACAAGAAGACACCTACTAAGTATTTGCATATTGTAAAAGCGATAATTAGAATTCAAACGCCGTGATTTAAAACAGAGGCTATCCTAGCACAGCAGTCTGGGAACGCCTGCCTGGGCTCCAGATATTGAGTCAACCACTAATTTGTGTTTTCCAGCGTGGGTGTCTCTACATAGGTCTGCGGTGGCTTCATTCAAGATTTATCCACTCTCGCCTATGGGCTTTTGACGCTCACGTGGTGCGAGCGGCTCCCACGCAGGCGCTGCGCGTGTGTGACTGACATGGATTTAAAGAGCATCTGCGACGGAGCGTGCACCCAGCGCTCACGTCGGTCATTTTAATAATCTGCCACACACACTCAGTGAGACGAGCAACTGGAGCTCGCCACTTAATTCCTCCGTCGTTACACACATTAAACCCCCGTTAGCGGCAGAAAGTTCAAGGCTGAGGCACTTCCCGATGGGCAGAGAGCACTGCTCAGTGCTAAAAGCACCTTCTGCACCACAGGAGAACTGGCCCTTTCGACTGACCATGTTCATTCCTTGCACAGGATGATAGAGCGCAACCTTTGTCTGTTTTTCAAGCTAGATACTATGAGTGCGCA
>NW_009646404.1:1082541-1083795 GCF_000708025.1 Charadrius vociferus | reverse complement strand
GCCCTCAACCACCGCGGCAGCACCGTCCTTCCTCCGCGTGGAACGTGCCTGAGCTCTGCACAGAAATCTCCCTTTCCCAGCATCGCGTCAGTTAACAGCCTCTGGGACACCGGTGCATTTCTCCAGCAAAATTCAGGAGGGGTGATGAGCAGCCCCGCCGCATCCCCCCAGCACCGTTGCAGCCCCATGCGCTCACCTCGAGCACTGGCTGGGACCCTCTCCTCACCCCACTGCTGACGCGGTGCTGCATGCCAACCCGCAAGCTCCCGTTGCCCACCCGTTGCTCTCACGCACGTGCAAAGGATGACGGAGCCTGTGCCCAGCGCGAGGCCTCGACTGTGCCACGGGCACACCGAGCAGCACCGGCACGGCACTGTGCAGAGCCACCCCGCTCCCGCTGTGGGAGCAACAGTCTGGGGGTAGAATGTGCAGCGGGGAGCGATGACCCCATGGAGAGAACGTGCCCCGCTGCTCCCAGCCCCACGCTGGAGCTCAGGGCAGTGGACTGTGATTCAGCTCTGAGCTCTGGCACGGCACTGTTAAGCCCTTTCCCGAGTGTGCTGTGCCCAGGAGACTGGGGCCTCTCCAGCTCCTTCCAAAGCAGTGATTTATCGCAGTGAGGGAAACATAAAACATTCACTGAAAAAAAAAAAATACAGCAAGCAAACCCAAGAATTTTGGAAATTACTCATGCCTCCAGCAATCCCATCTTTCACAGCCCTGGCTGCTGCCTCCTCGGCTCCCTCAGCCCAAGAGGGGAGACAGATTATCTCAAATTATTTATTATGGAATTAGAGCATGATCCAAACCCTCCTCGAATCAATAAGAAAGCTCCGACTGACTTCACTGGGTTTAGGACCGAGCACCAGCAACAGACAGGGTATTTCTGCATCCGTGGCCGTGACTCACCGAGAACTTTCCAATGTGGAGGGAGCAGCTCGGCCACCGCGGCTCCTTTGCCCCCACTGTCAGAGGGGTCGCTCCGGGGCTGGGGGTAGCCTGAGCCTGCCCCCCCCCGGCCCCGCAGGACAGTGGGGCAGGTCCCCCCCCGAGTACACATGACACCAACTACTGCCGCTAATTTTAAAAGTTACGGCCCGGTGTGATTCCCCCAGCCATTTTTTGCTGTGCAGGTACCAGCACCCGGCTCTGTTCAAGCTCGTGTTTAAGCACACAGCCTGTTGTTGCCCATACAAATCTCAACCAGGAGCTTTGGCTCAAAAATTGCCCCCAAAGCGTGGCCTGTGCTGCAGG
>NW_009646404.1:1074447-1080920 GCF_000708025.1 Charadrius vociferus | reverse complement strand
GCACCGACACAGCCCCGGGCACCCGCAGACCCCCGGGGAGGGGGGCGGGGGGGCACAGCGCCGAGGGATGCCCCAGCACCGGCCCACGGAGCCTGCCCGTGCCCTGCCCACGGGCACTGTCTGCCCCGAGGGGACCCGTCTTTATCACCTGCCCGAGTGCAGTGACAGAGCAAAGCCAACGCAGGTGCCAGCAAACAGCCGAAGAGACGCTGTACCTTGGGATGTTTTCCACATCACGCTCCTTAATTGTTTGCCACCAGTTAAAACCCTCACTCTCTCTCTCTGCGCCTCTCTGCTGTCTCCTCATCTCTCTCAAAAACACTTCTGCAGCCAGTTGGATGAGCTTATGACTCATGCGACCTTTCAAATAAGCCCTATAATATACCCACCTCTTAAATTAATAGCCTTTTAAGGGGTACGGGTGAGATAGGAAAGCATATGATTTACCTGATAGCGTGTACTTCCACAGTTCTCATTTGTATGCACTCACATGTAAATACTAGTTATCTACTCCCAAAATGCAAACAGAAAATTATGAAGGTTACAGAAAAAAATCAGGGACTGAGAAATTAAGGAATGTGAACATTAAGTAGCCTCCTCAACCTTAAACCACCTTCTTTGTGCATACTCATTAGGCCCGGCGTGCTGATTGCAGTGCCACACTACTTCTTCCCCAGCACCGTGTCACACGCAGTGCGCCCGCTGTACCGCCTGCCTGGCTCCGGATCACCCTGCTTTATTCCCCTGCTTCGTTACGGGACCTCCGCCTCCATTATTGCCCCTGTTCAGCGCTCAAGCTGGAGGTGGAGGCAGGTCTGCCCAGGCTCTCCCTGTTGCGCAGCACCAGGTCTTGTTTCTCCAGCGTTTACCACCCGGAGAGCTGCAGTGGGCTGGGGGGGTGGACAGCACTCTCTGATGAGGGTGAGGATGGAGACTCAGAGATTGTGGCCGGAAGCATCCACCCGAGCTGAATCACAGGGCTTTTTTCTGTGTGGTTTTTTAGGAGGGGTTATAGCTGCCCACTTTCCGTGACTGGCATGGGCAGCGGCGCACGATGGTCACAGGTCACATCTTGGCATCGCAGGCGGGACACCGAGGTGAGCACCACACGTGGCTGCACCGTTCCTGAGTGATCCAATGGGTACCACGCAGGTAGCTCAGGGCAAGGTGCGAGGAGGGACCACGCTTCTCCGGGACAGCTGTCTCAGCCATGGCATTACGTTCCCTCGTCCTGCCACCCCCACCGCTCCCACCGCCTGTCACCCAGCTCCTGCGGCGCGTGGGGCACAGCCTGACACCAGCACCCTGCCCGGCCCCCATCCTGCGCAGAGGCAGGCGTCCCGGGGAGGAGGCAGCAAAGATATCTCACACCTACAGCGAAGGGGCTGCAAATTGCATTCCGAGTGGGGGATTTTGCAGCCTTAATTGTGTTATTTTAACATAGCGTGTGTAGGTGTGTGCAGAGTGCACATGTACCGTTTCCTAGGCTTTTAACAAAGCAAGCTCAAACAGAATCAAAGTCCATGTTGGCCCTTGTATGGGTTGGTGGCGGGGGCACCCCTCGCCAAGCCCTGCACCCCTCTTACTGCTCGTTGCATGGAGTAGCAAATCCCAGGAGCGAGCCCGGAGCTCTGCCCAGAGCAGCCACCTCAGGGGACATGCAGGGGGTTCGCTAAAATTTGCAGCCGACAGGAATTTGGGGACCTTGCCGTGCTGCTTTGCAGCTCAGACTCTGGAGGACAGTATGCTCCAGTGGTCACAGCCTGGCGCTCCGCACGGTGCAGCCCGGGCTCCTCCAGCTCCAGCTCCCGTCACCCCTCACTGTTCACTGCCTTATCCATCATCATCTACCTGCTCATCAACCTGGACCTGTCTGAGTTTGACAAAGTAGAAACAAACAGCAGAAACCAGCTCATGCCGCAAAGATTGTACAACTTCTGCAAAAAAAAAAAAAAAAAAAAAAGGGCTGTCCTTGCAGGCAAAAATGTCCTAAACTGAGATCTGTTAGGCTTTGTCCTTCCAAATCCAGCGATGAAAGCTCTGCTGCATTTAAATTGGCAAAGTGACAGAAAGTAAGTAGTCAGAAATAATCCCTAGCTGGATTAGGTTTTTTCCTTGAAGGAAGAGAGGCTCTGATACAAGGCGAGTTTAGGTCATTAGCAATGCAGGGAGATGCTGAGCTCCAGCCTTGCCTAGTCTCCACTTCATTTCCCTGCTCCCGGGGGCTGCAAGGGGATAAGGACTCCAGAGCCTCTGGCACATGTGTTCATCCTTCCCCACTCCTACGAGGGGATTATTTATATCTGCACATGCTTTGGAAATGCTGGTTGCAATCTACTGGCTCTAACAGGGCTCCAGTAGTGAGGCTGGTCTGTCCTTACGTGATGCGCTACTGAGTTCAGGGAGGTTCTCCTAGATGTGACACGAGCGAGCGGTGCCATACATGCCACCAGCCCGGGTACGCGCGGCACGAGCTGGCTGTCTCGGTGCGAGCTTGTGCGGTTGCCTACCAGCTCTGCGGCTCCCTGCCGGACTTCTGACAGTTTAGTAGCAATAAAAGTAGCAGGGGAGAGAAACAGAAATCCACTCTCAATCCTCTCTCTGGGATGATGCGGAGGGAGTGCAGGGGTGGTCACGCATGGGCTGGTAAGCGTCACGCAGCCTCTCGGGAGACCCAGGTGAACGCGCTTACAGCAGCTGCATGCTAAAGTCCACCTTACTTTGCCCACGCTTCTGCTTTCGCACGCACCAGCTACACACACTGGCGTGTCCCTCCATCGCATCTGCTTTTCTCCCCTCGGTAGCGATACCCCGGGTAGACAAAACAAGTCCAGGAGAGGGAAGGGGATGTCATGGGACAGCAAACATCATACCGGTGTGACAGGGTTCCCCCAGCCGCTCTGTGCCGGCTCCGAGGGTACGGGGGGTTGTGGGCAGTTCAGCAGCTTCCCATCTCGACTGCCCCGCTGGGGACAGCCCCATCCCGGGCTGCGGGAGGGAAGCTGGGGGAATCCCTTCCCCAAGGTCATACAAAGGCTGTGGAGCACGTCTGCATGGGATGGGTGGGAAAGGAGGGAGATTATCAAAGGGATTCTGTGAGGCGGTGGTACCACAGAAGTAATAAAAGAACAAATAGCAGTAGATTAGAAGATATTTTGTAGTCTGAGTCCAGCTGGACCATGCCGAGCCACCATAAAAGGTTTGCTGCTGCTCCGACCCACCGCAATTTAATTGATTTGATTTAAATTCTTTGAAGAAGAAGTGGATAACGAATAATGAGGCAAACAGGATTGTAATGCAAATGAAAGAGATGAAAGATGGCTTCAGGGAGACGGCTCTTGAAGGTCAGAGTCTCACGCAAAGCTGCTTCTGGTCACTCAGTCAAACATTAATGAGGCTGTGTTCCTCCTGATGCCTTTGATGGATGGAGGGGTGGATCAGGAGGCAAACGCTGGGCTGATGTCTGGCCTTTATTCTCCTCGCTCCAAGCGGATCATCCCCTGGCAGCAGTGGGGAGGATCGTACCTGATGCGGTGTAGGGACTTGGGTTTTTGCTGCCCGTGCTACACTGGGTAAGCAGACTTCTTAATCGGGTTTTTCCAGATACTCCGATGGAGACTCTAACTTCAGAATTAATTAACTTCACTATCAAAAGCTGAGTCATTTGTCACAATGGTTTTGTCATTAGCAGCCATAATTAAGGGAAGTGTCACAAAACCAAATGTTTCACTTACACAAGCCAGGATAGCTGAGGCTCAGAAGTGTTCCCGACATGCTGGGAATGGGCACGTCAGCGAAGCCGGGGAGGGGCTCCCAAACCGGCCACCCCAAAACCTTGTGCTGGGGCCATGGGAAGCGTTCCCGGCATGACCCCGCAGGACACCCCGTCCTGCAGCTCACCCTGCCCCACGGCCAGGTCTGCGGGGGAGCAGCAGGGAGGCAGCGGTGCCGGCAGCCGGGGCTGTCGCTTGGGGAGCAGAGGGACAGACCAGAACCCTGGAGGAGAGATGCTGTGGGCAGTGGCAGAGCTGGTCAAGCCCTGCAGTTTTCCCACCTCCACGAGAATTGGGGCCGTCCCCTGTGACCACCAGTTACCCCAGGTGGGAGGGATGAGGACTCCTTGCTGAAGCCCTGCCTGAAGTTCCCAAAGGGAGAAGGGAACCAACGTGCTCATCAGCTTTCACAAGGCCACTTCCTAAAAAAGCACATTTCCTTGATGGCGACAAGCAGGTCTGCGCCATGCAGCTCTCCATGCAAGCCAGCAAAAAGCTGCGTAACGCTGCGCTCGGCCAGCAAACCCTTCGCAGCCTCATCAGGAACACGTGCAGACGCTGGGGGATTCTCAGAGCCCCAACCCTCTGAGCTTGCTGCTGCTGGCCTGCCCTCGCTGCCACGCAGGGTGACACCGTGCCAAGTACCTGCGGAGGGTCCGCCTGGCACCCGACCTGCCCGGCGCCTGCCGGCTCACCCCCCGAGCCCTGCGTGAGCTATAGGGACTGGGAACCAGCGTTCACAGGGTGGTAGGAAGAGCATCGGTGCCCTAGTGTTAATTAACTCACCTTAATTAGCAATTAACTGAAGATCCAAACAACCAACACCTTCCCTCCCTCTTGGTCTATAGCGTATCTTTAAGGGCAGCCACAGCTGCAGGTCTCCAGTCCAGGACCTGCATCCAGACAGGTTCCATTTGCTAATATTCCCAAGCTGTACAGATATGCGTCTGTTTTACAGAAAAGCGGTGACATCCCAGCGTTTGCTGCTGTAACGGGGCTCGGCGGGGGCTCTCCGGGTGACCAGGCAGGCAGCCGACAGCCGGAACCAGCTGCCGATTGATGGGGATCCCACGGCATGCCCAGCCCGCCGGCTCTCCCCCTGCACGCCGCCGGAGTCTCGCAGGCAAAGGAAGTCAAGCTCTCAGGGTTTCTTTAAAATTATATATTTTATTTTTTTTCATACATGCAGCAAATAGAATAAAGAGTATATGCCCATCTAAAAGGAGGTCTTTATGAGAATCTTTTGACAACACACAGCAGGTAGTCTAGGATGTAGAAAAGTCATCAAATACTTGCAGGTGAAATCAAATTCACAAACACAAACTGTTCAACAATAAACATTTTCTTTTTTTCTTTTTCCTTGTTTTAATTGCCACTTGGAACGTGATCAGAAGTAAACCGCTTGGATGACACTTCCATGCATGGAGCAAGATGCTCAGTGCTTCTTCTGCTGTTGCAGGCTCAGCGGCTCACCTGCTGCTGCAAAAGCAGAGAAGCTGCAGCACTTGTTAGTGAGAGTTAGTTCCACCCTCCAGATGTAAGCCCTGCCTTTTGAACAGCTACATCCTTGCACTCTGCGCTCCACACCACCCTAATTCTTCACTTGTATTAGGGCTCCTGGGATTCACCATCATCAGAGCGTACCTACTGCCCAGAGCACTCACTCATCTTCCCACCTTTGAGACTACCTATATGGGTTGGCCAATGCAAACTTGCATTTTTTTTTTTTTTTAATTAAATGCATTAAATGGATCAATAACTCCTTCGGTGATGGCTCTCTTATCAAGAGAAGGCTGCTCAGATATCTGGCCAGGGGAGACAAGAGCAGCAGCAGCAGGTCCCCCTTGCCATGTGCAAACGGCATCGCGCTGGGGCAGTCCCCTATCACGCCCGGGCTGGAGAGCAGCTACGTTTGGGCTGTGCAGTGGTGGTGACAGCCCTGGCACAGACAAGCCCCAAACTGCTGTGCAACGGCTGGGTTGGGACCGGCTGTATCCCAAACGGCCACGTGCAGCTGCGGGACAGCAGAGTCGGAGCAGATCAGGGTTTCCAATCCCCCCTCGCCTGCCTACAGCCGCCCAGCCTGGCTCTGCCCCTGACTTCAGGTGGGTCCAGGCTGTCCTCCGGTCCCTTTGCTCCTCCACTGTCCCCACGTGCCACGCAAGCTCTCCAGCAGCACTCCACTGCTGCAGGCACCGGCACCCTCCCCACTGCTCCCCAGCTCAAGCTGGGACCAGGAATGTAGAAGGCGTGGAGAAAAGCCCTCTTCTTTGGCAAAATGTCCAAGTGCGCGCCCAGGGAGCACTGGCATTTGCAGCCCTAACATCCCTGCAGACAGGAATGGGAATCTGCCCCTGCACCAAGGTATCCCGGCACATTTCCAAACATCGCTGTTGGGAAAGAAATCCTCAGCCAGTGGGTAAATGCAAGCAGTTATTTCTCCACCTCCAGGAGCCTCAGCCTTCCTGCCCCGTGTCTTCTTCACCCATCATGCCGTTTCCTTTGCGAAGCCCGCACTGCTGCTCAGCGCCCTGGCTGGGTGCAGGAGCCGGGCAGGTTCTGCTGCCCCGAGCAGCCGCCGCAGCCCCCCAGCAGCAAAGGGACCTTTGCTGCTTTGGGGGGGGATTGTCTAACAACCACCTGAGGAGCCTGAACTCCACTTACCTGCAGCGTTCAGGTGTAATCCAGCCTTGGGGAGGG
>NW_009646404.1:1073441-1074228 GCF_000708025.1 Charadrius vociferus | reverse complement strand
CCCCCTCCCCGGTCCCTCCTCCTGCCTCCCCTGGGGAGGTGCAGGGCTCTGGGTCCCACCCTGACCCCGCTGGACCCCACCGCCCATCGCACCGCAGCGGGGCTGCTCAGCGTGGGACACCGCACTCGCAGCTAAACCCCCTCCAGCACGCAGGCGAGCGGTCAGGGTGCATCCCGCAAGTCCTGAGGATTTTGCTCTCTTCCGTAGCTGCAGGCTGAGATGCCTCCTCTGTCCCGTCCGCCCCCCCGAGCACCCTTCTCCTGCCTCACCCGCTGCTCGCTCACCCTGTCCCCTTGTCCCCCTGGCACTGCACTGCAGCGGTGGGTGCACTGCGCACTGGCAGCACGCTCCTGTGGTTTTACTGGGCTTTATCCGTGCATCAGAGCAGCCGGGGACTGACTAACGAGGCTCTCCTGGAGCCTCTTAGCTCTGAGCATCTTCCTGAAGCACCGCTTTCCCCATCCAATAGTGGAGATTAAATCATCAAATTACAGCAAACAGTGAGTCAACCACTGTCACTCTGCCCTTCCTTGGAAGAGTTCGTACAGATCTCAGCGTCTGTGCAGGGCCAGGCATATCCCATTTTACATTCCTCCACAGAAGAAACAGGTCATCTGGAAATAAACCTTGAAATAAAGAGTTTTGCAAGTAGCAGAATGGACAACGTCAGAAGCGCTCAAGGTACGAGCCCTGCAAACAGGACCTAGCCTTTGCCAAGCTCTCCCCAGAGCACGGACCTTAACCCTGCAGGTCCCAAAGATGCCACCAAAGCTGCCTGGTGGCACGG
>NW_009646404.1:1070049-1073415 GCF_000708025.1 Charadrius vociferus | reverse complement strand
GGGCGGTTCTGCAACGCCTGCTCCATGCGGAAGTGTCACCCCGACACACAACACAGATATCCCAAACAGAAAAGACGTAACTCCCCCCCCACACCCTTCAGCAGCCCCTGCGTGGAACCGCGGCCCCGGGGTGCCCCTTGGCACGGGAGACCTCACGGCAGCATCCTGGCCAGACCCCGGGAGCGGCTTCAGAGCTGAAGATATGGAAATTAAAAACATTCACCACTGAAGTACTACTAATTCTGCAGCAACAGGTTTGAAAGTTACAGTAACGTACATGCTCTGAACATCGGCTGTGGTCTGCAGAGGATGGTGAGAGGTCTTCTGAAACGTGTGCTAGAGTTACGAGGACGCTCATCAGAAACTAGCCCACGCTCCAGGCTTCCCTGGGCTTCGTCTGATGCAGCGTGGCTCATAAACCCTCTCGTCAATCTGGCACAATTTGCAGTTTTTCTGGGTTTGGTTTTGTTTCCTCCAGCCCAGGTCAGTACCCGAGACCATGGGCTCACATCCCCCGCACGCACAGGGCGCTGCCTGCCCGCGATTTAATAACGGGACGAGGACACCCGGCCGCCCGCTCCCTGGCGGGTGGGACATCAGCTTTAGCTGCTAGCAGCATTTTTTTTTTTTTCCTCAACGAATCATTAAAAGAAGAAAATAATTTCAAAAGGTAGAGTTTGATATTTATAAAAGATCTACAAACCAGAATTTCCTTTATAGGATTCCTCGTGATTCATAAAATTCCACCCCCATTTCCCCTATAGGCATGGAGTAATGTGTATTTACATTAGAACTGGTAGCGGTTCACACATGGGGTTGGGTTGGGTTTTTTTTTTTTGGCAAACCAACTGGTGTGTAATAAGAGAGGGATAACAGCCAGTGACTCAAAGGATGCTGACACTCGGGGCTCACCCTGCTGTGAACCCAACAGCGAGCCAGACTTGCCATCCGGCCACCGACGGGCAGCTCCTGCTTGCCCCTGCCTGCCCCTGCCCGCCCGGCACGGCTCTGCCTCACAAAGAGCTGCTGGAACCGCCTCTTCCCATTCAGGTTTTTTGAAATGATGCAGAAGGTCCTGGGTTGCTGAATAAAACGCCCAGGAATTTCGGCTGAAATCAGGTAAATCTAGATGCCTGTAAAATTCATGGGTTTTGAGCCTTTAAGATAATAGCAGAGGGTGTAAAGTAGAAAAGTTACCTTTATAAATAGCCCTCAGTACAGCCCTTTTGTAGCGGGCATATTTTCAGTTGGTAAATTGTAAACCGAGAATATAAATGCGTTTTGTTTTGGTAGAATATTAATATCCTTTACAGAGCTGTTAAATTTCGACAGTGTCTGTGAAAAAAAAAAAACAAACAGGAGAAAGATTTATGCGAGTGCTGATAGAGTGTATCAAAACTGCAAACTGTTCCAGATGTTTTTTTTAAAAAAAAAAAATAATTCCCACCTTTCGCTTAGAAAAAGATTTGCTCTGATTTACAAGAACTGGCATGGGATTCGTTTGGAGTCGTAATGCCTGAGTGTAGGAAAGGCCGTATGGCGAGGCGCAGGCTTGCGGGAGGCGAGGGAGGGAGGAAGACGGCTTCGGCGAGCCAGGCGGACTGTATATACAATGCATTTAAAAATATATGTCTATAAGCAGACTTTTCCACACTGATCAAATGTATCCATGTCTCGAACAAAAGGCTCCTCTAAGACAAGCTCACAGTCATCGCAAGCTTCAGCACAACGGTTTAAAGATATCAACCATGCTTAGCATTCAACAGAAACGCTTTGTGAGTAGCTAGGGTCACTGGAATCTCAGCATCCCATTTCAAAAATTACAAAGACTGTAGCAATTTGGTATATTTCGGTTTAAAAACTCTATTAGTCACCACCAACTATAGTTCCTAGAAGTATTACTGACTGTTAACTCGAACCCCAAACATCTCCAGCTAGGGAAACCAAGCTAGCGAGTGACACAGACATAGGAAGGCCTCCTAAAACAAGCGGTCGGCGTGTTTCGCATGAGGGTATGTATGTCTGCACTGCTAATCCCGGAAGACTAGTGTCGGTATGTACAAGGCGATCTGGAGTTTCGGACAGCGAGGAGAGGGCGGGCGGCGGCTGCGCCGCGACTACACGTTAATGACAAACTCGGGGTTAGTGTAGGAGAATCCAGCAAACTCGTTCTGGTCCAAGTTCATGATGAAGAGTTTGTCCGTGGGCGTGAGCTCCACCGGCTGCCGGGTGAACTCTTTGTCGAAGTTGGATGTGTCTCGTTTGTCTTTCTGTTAAACGGAAAGCACAGAGTTAAAGCCGGCAAAGGGGGGAGCGCGAGCAAGCGAGCAAGCGAGCGGCGGCAGCACCCGAGGGCGCGTGGCCGGGAGAGCTCTGCTGTCCCCAGGGGAGCTCCGCTGTCCCCAGGCTTCGTCCCCGGCACTCGAGATCTCCGCAGCGGTTTCTAAAGCTGAGGAACACGCACCCAGACGGGCAGCGGCAGCCCCTGTACGATAGAAGCAACCCCACACCGCGGGCAAGAACAGAAGAACACCAGTTAAACACCTTGAAACACACAACCAGACAGTAAAGGGACATGGAGAGAGCAGGGGGACGTCAGGGAGGGCTGCGGTGGTCCCGGGCCGAGCATCCCTCCTCTCCTGGGCGCTGCGAGAGAGAGGAACAGAGCAGTTTCTCAGCATGCAAAACCGTCACTGCAAACACAGTCGCAATACACAGGAGGAAGGAGCCTGGAGGAAGCAACATGCCTCAAAATGGAAGTAAACATTCAATACAATTTCAAAATTTGCACAAAATAATCAGCTGTAAGAGTGCCTTTCACTTTAAGCTTGATTTTTTTTAAATTGTGCTATGATATGGTATTAACCACCACAGTGTTTTACTAATTTGAGGATGTAATTTGCTCCAGGGTTGTATATAGAAAATACACAGTAGTTCCAAACCTCAAAGAATGAAAATTCCACCTATGCAACCTCTTTATCATTTTAATTTCCTAAGAATGACAACTTTGCAGCTACATCCAACCCAAACAAAGAAAAAAAAAAAAAGAAAAAAAAAAAAGAAAGTTATTGTCTCGATTAGCACTGGTAACCTGCTATTGGCACTGCAGAGCCCATCAGGCGGGAATGCTCGGGCCGTTTTTATAAATGTGTGTGTATCAGAGATTGCCCAATTAAGGTACATTCTGGCTGCGGGAGGTTATGGTCCCTCGGCTGAATGGGAAAGCAGAATACTGAAGATACAATATAAACACCCAGGATCCTTCATCAGCAAAGAAAGCCCGCGGAGGGATGCCCCGCTCCCCGCAGCGCGGCAGCGGCGTGAGCAGCGGGGCCGCCCGCCCGCCGGGGGAGCGCGGCCCACTCT
>NW_009646404.1:1058399-1069876 GCF_000708025.1 Charadrius vociferus | reverse complement strand
CACGGTTTTTTTTTTTTTGTTTTACTGGCAGGCACAGTCCCCCCCATGCCCCAACTCTGTGCTGGAGGTGACCTTCCACTGAGGTGACACTGGCAGGACTCTGTCACAAATTTAGTGCCTTGCAGAAAGCTGAAAAATGGTTTGTTTCTTTTTTTGGACTCTGCCTTTGCACCGAGGCTTCCGCAGCACCGGGAGCTTCCCGGGAGCTCTGTTACGACAGGAGATTTCCAACTCTGGCTTGTTTTGTGGCAGACAACCCCGAAGGGTGACTGCGGGGGAGCCCACCATGCTCACGCCTGCCGCTCCATCACCAGACACACACGTGCCACCGGCCATGGGAGGAACCACACGAGACCCATCTGCACCCCCTCCTGTTCCTCCCTCCCGCGTGGCCATCCTCCCCGCTGCTCTGCGCTGACGGAGCACCCGGCGGGCAACACGGTGTGTCCTCACTGCAGCACCTCTTGTCCCACCGGCTGCCACCATCCAGGGACGTTGGGGCAGAGCCATCAGTAACTTCATGCCTCCAGCAGGAGCGTGGGCAGAATAACGGCCAAGAGCACCACATCTCAGCTGCAGCTGGACTGAGCCTCTGGAGACGGCCCCGATGCCAGCAGTGGCCCAAGACCTCCATGGCCCCTTGGAGACTCCACTCCAGAAGGTATTCCATCAGGACGGCTTCAGCCTCTGGGGAGGAAAACCGGAGAGGAAAGAGAGCCAAGGACAGCTGAGGGAGGCGAGATGGGAAGAAAAACAGGGCTGGAGCTCAAGGAGCAAAGAGAAAAAGGCCAGAAGAGCCAGGACGTGGCGGTGCTGTCACAACAGCGAGTCTTTGAACACAGAGTGGTGCTCAGGGCCCTGATGTCCCAACCTGCTGGTGCCTGCAGGTCCCAGCCTGTTCCCGAGCAGGAGCTGGGTCTTTGCCTTCGCTTTCGGACAGTGACACTTGGAAGGTGGCAGAGTCCCTCCTCTCCCCAACACAGAGAAGGAAGAAGAGGCAGATTTGGGGGCACAGAGCAGGAGCGGGGAAGGGCAGACGGGGTGAAGGAGCCAACTTCAGGTGCAGAGTTCTGCCAGGCAAAGGATGAGGTGGTTGAAATGCAAGTGTAAGCCCACCTTGATGGGGATGAGAGGGGCCAGCGTGGAGCTATGGAAGAGCAGAGGCACTGCCCTTCGCTGCGAAGAGGCTGTTTCGAAGCAGTTGCACAGGGGCTCTTCTCTCGCAGTCCCAGCACATGCAGAAGGAAGGAGCTGATGGTGGCACCAGGCTCCTGCCCTGTCCTTGGAGGGATGCTGAGCCGACCAAATGGTTCCTGAAGGCCACATCCACCCGAACCAATGTGTGCCAAGACAACACTGTCCTACCGATCCAGGAGCTTCTCCCAAGCGGGAATGTGTGGAATGCTGCAAATTGGAATGAAATGTCCACATTTGCTGCTGGTGCCAATGACCACTACGGTCCCCAACCCTTCGGAGTGGCCTCTGCTGAGGGCACCAGAGAGGGCAAGTGCTCAGCCTGGGAGCCCTCGGGTGAGCAAAACCTCCTGCTGCTCTTCGGCGGCAGAAAGCTCTGGCAAAGGCTGTGATGTGCCTGGGAGGGGGCTGAGGGCAGCCCGGCTCCCCCCTGCCCCGCGTCCTGCGGCAGGTTCCCCCTCCCACCCCTCCGGGGGCCGGGCAGGAAAGCACAGCACCAGGAGAGCCCAGCCGTGAGCGTGGCGAAGTGGGGTTTGCTGATTTCTTACCTTGAATTTGGTCTGAAATTGGTGGCAATTTGGCCTCTGTCAAAGATGATGAATAGCCCGGGAGCCGGTAGGGAACGGCTACGTGGATCTGGTAAACAGAGAGAGGGGAAGGCAGGGGAAATTCAAAGCTGAAAATGCCGCCAGCAAAGGGCTAATTGAGTCTGGGAGGTGACACGGAGCACGGGAGGGACGGTGTGGCAGAGGCACCCCGGGCTCCACACGTCCAGGGCAGTGTGCCTGCAGGGCACGTCTGGCCCAGAACAGGATTTTGCCAGGACCACAGGGGATGAGGACGGCCATCCTTCCCGGCCACCGCCTCCGAGCCCCTTCCCCGTGATACAGCTCCGGGGCTGCACGGGCAGAGGAAGATGGGGAGAAGCTGTTGCTGTCGGTGCTGCCATTCGGTGCCTTTCAGAAGAATCCTGCAGAGTTCAGAACCGCAGTAATTCGGCAGAAGCAGATTGCCAAAGCCAGAAGGGAAATTCTGCATGCGCTCAGGAGAAGGGAGGTTAACAGGAACCTGTAATCCCTCTTTAGCTGAAACTGCCAATTGCTTTTAACAACTGCTCCTCCGAGAGCGCACGGGCAGGGCGATGAGTCACCGACACACGGCGCTGCCTCGCCGACAGCCTTGCCTCTGCAGTCTCCAGAAAGGCGAAGCGCATACCGCAGTTGTCTCCGTTCAAGGCATTTAAAGAGATCCCCAAGCGGCAGAGCTCTGCTCGCCTCGGCGGCTCCCCGCGGGAGGGCCGTCCTGACACCTCAAATCATCCTTCCTCCAAGGGACACGGGGGAGAAACTCTTTTCCCTGTTCCTGTTGGCGCGAGCAGGGTCGCCGGCTGCGCCGCACGAGCCGGTGCAGAGGACACGCAGGCATTTACTCTCCTCTCCGAAGATGCTTCCAGTACGTCGCACCTCCGTTTGGGGACAAACGCTGAGGATGAATGATGGACCACGGTTCCGCCGGTGGTGCAGGAGGCTGTGCTGTGATGTGGACTGCTGCCTGCGCTGCTGCCTGCGCTGCTGCCTGCAGCACCCGCCGTGCCCCTGAGCCGGCATCCCTGAGCGGCCGGGGCAGCTTCCAGCCCTTGGTACGATGCAGCCCCGACTCTTCGGCGCTCCTGGCATCCCTGAGCCCAGAACTGTAGAAACTCATTATTGCCAAACACATGCAGGTTTCTTTGACAATATTTCTCACTTTTTATTTTATAATCGGTATTGGAAAAAAAAAAAATTGGCACATTACAACTTAAAGCAGATTGATACAGTGACAGCCCACGAACATCTGCAGAATAGTATAAAAGGAAGCTGCATGATTGTTACTGTTTCAAGAGAAATTCATCCTTCCTGAAACTTTTTCTTTGATGCCAGAAACAAAACTTAGGCCATTTAAATATCTAGCGGCATTTTTTAAAAGTAGGACTATTAGCTGAAACAAGTTTCTTTACAAGCTTCATATCAGAATTCACAATACTGTTCAGAGTTAAATAGCATCCCACTTGTGTTAATACCATTTTTTTTGACACATTTAAAGCGCAGGTAACAAACTCAATCAATTGCTTTGGCATTTGAAAAAAAGAAAAAGTTTTGCTATGAGAACCGATGTTGTGCGATATTTACTAGGGTGACCATGGATTTGAAAGCATCTGTGACAGCTCTTTCAAATTTCCCGTTTACAACTGGATATGTTTCTTTTGATTTAAGAAACGCTACTCAGAAACTGCACAATCAGGAGAAATCTTTGCAAACAGCAGAGCTGGCTTCCCTAGTAATTTATCCCTGCTGCTGAAGACCCAGCGCAGAGAACCACACCTGCCCAAAGCCGCGTACGTACAAGCCTACGGCGGCAAGGGGTCCTGCGGTGGGTTTCAACAAAGAGCAGGACAGAGCTCCAAGAGAGGCCAGAATCGGCATTTCAGCTCTGCGGAGCGACTGCTTGGGTTTGGGAGGAGCTGAGAGGCTCTGCCGGCAGCACCCCGGCCGTGGGGTGCGCGTTAACACCGGGGAAAGGATTCATGATATCGCTTGCTTGCCACGAAGGCTAAATATTCAATTTTCATGATTATATTAAAAGGCCAGGGAAGAGCAGGAATCAAAGCACGTGCCGAAGAGATTTCTCCTAATTGCCATGGCCTGCACCTCTGCGTTTTACCTCCGTTAGCCAATGAGCTGTTTCCATGTCCCACAAAGAAAATGTCATAAAAGCACATTTGCAGCGCTTACTGCACATCGCCCACCCTTCAGGCACGCCCCAAATCACGTGAAGACACTTCTGGCTTCGAAATATGGTCACTCTAGTAGTAGTACTAAAGAAAAACCATGAATGCAAGTTTTGCAATGGACAATGTCACCACAACAGCAGTTGGGACTGGATGATAGAGATGCAGGGATGAGATCTACACAGCTACTTAGCTCTTGGCTTCAGGTTTAAAAAACTCAGAGTTAACAAAGGAAAATCCTTCGAATTCTGACTGGTCAATGTTCCTGATGACTTCCTGGTCAGGAGGTGTTAAGACGGGTGGATGGCGAGTGAAAAACCGGTCGAAGTTTTCAGCATTGCGTCCACACTATGAGAGGGGAAGAAAAGAACGTATGGTGGGTGGAGAAAGAAGCGCGCGGGATGCGGCCGCAGCCACCCGCCCAGCCTCGCCGCGCGCCGCCGCTCATCTCGGTGCAGCAATGGCAGAAAAGAAAAAGGTGCAAAACATGTATGAGCTTTGTTAGTTGCGAGGCGATGTTATCCCATGGCACAGCCAGGGACCAGCCGAACCCTCCGGCTGCGCCATGGCAAGTAATTGCGGGAGAGGAATGAGATGGGAGCGCAATTACTTGCTGTCGTTCCCTGCCTACGCGCAGCGCTGCACCTTCTCTGTGGCTACGCCACGCACATGGCACCTTCTTCTGAAAGGCCCCCGGTGGCTTCACCACCTCGGTCATCCCTCCTTCCCCGGGAGCGGGAAGTTTTCATCATGCCCGGACTGCTTAGATGCTTCCCTCTGCGCCTGCCCAAGGAGAGGGCTTCTCACTGTCCGCAGAGCTCCTGTAAACCACCGCTGACTGAATGCTTAACGCAGGCACTTGTGCCTGGCAATTTCCAGGGCTGCTCTGTCCCTTCCCCATGTGCTCATCAGACCCTGATGGTCCACACCGGTGCATGGGGTGCTGCTCGGCCAGGGCAGGCGGGAGCTGGGGCACCGGGGTTGGAAAGGACCTTGAAGATCATCGAGTTCCAACCCCCCTGCCCTGGGCAGGGACACCTCCCACCAGCCCAGGTTGCCCAAGGCCACGGCCAGCCTGGCCTTGAACACCTCCAGGGATGGGGCCTCAACAACCTCTCTGGGCAACCCGTTCCAGTGCCTTACCACCCTTAAAGTGAAAAATTTCTTCCTAATGTTTAATCTAAACCTGCACTCTTCCAGTTTAAAGCCATTCCCCCTTGTCCCATCACTCTTTGCCCTAGTAAAAAGTCCTTCCCCACCTCTCCTGTAGGCCCCCGTTAGGTACTGGAGGCCCCCCTTTAGGTACTTCTTGCCCCTGAAGGCAGCTAAAGACAACTCTACTCCAGACAGGGCAGGAGTCCAAGAGCACTGGCGAGCTCTCTGCAGCCAGCAAAGCCAGATGAGAGAAGAACCCAAAAGCTCCAGACTCCGTGTGACTTCTGCCCTGCCCAGCACGGCACTGCGGGGCAGGAGAACACGGGGCCTGGAAAGCATCCGAGAGTGCCGGACGCTGGAGGGAACGGGTGAGCATCCCTGGCTGCTGGGCTGCCGCGGAGGATCCGGCTGGCTGGGCTGCCGTCTCTGCAGCGAAAGGGGGAGGTCAGGAGCAGGGAGACATGCCAAATGCCTTCTTTAATTTTCTTAGCAATCAAAACCAAGGGTCCTGTAACTTCCCGTGCTGCAAGTGATGATTTAATATAATAATAATAGCAATAGCTAATAACAGGTGGATAGCGGGTCACTGCAGCAGCGACAAATTGTGCTCAATTACTACCTATCACACGCATGTCACATCCCTATGAACTGCACGTAATGTCTTTGGTCTGATGGCTGGGCAACTCTCCCTCCTATCAGAGCCTCCACACAACCGATGCTCTCCCGGCCCTTTCCTCCGAAGAGATGCAGAAGGCAGCACCTCTCGGTCCCTCAGTTCTCTCCTTCCATTTCCCCGTGGAGAACAGAATTGCTTCCAGTGCTGGGGCAACTTTTCTTGGTATTTCACTTTCATTTGCTAAGGAAACAGATTTACATTTTTAATAAACGTCAGACTAAATATAATAAAATATTAAAGACAAATACATGTAAATGTCAACATTTCCCAGTTCCTTCCTCTGCCAGAGAGGAGGTTTCAGGGAAGACAACGTGAACATCCATCAGCCTCCAACGGCATGTTCCTTTGGCAGCTCTTCTATGTTCTTATAGCACCAAGTGAGACACTTACTATCCCCGAGACTCTAAAAAAAGTTCAATGGATAACATTTGGGTTGATTTAACTCTCGCTACCGCCACACCTGCCCCTCCAGCCTCTCAGCCCATCCTTCCACACCACTGTACCTCTCGTATTTTGTAAGGCCGTGTCTTAACCTACACCACATTTCTAGTCTGGATTTGCCAAGCTTCTGCTCCCAAACGCATCTCCTGTCCATCAGCATGAGCTCAACACAGTTTCTAACTCGGCACTCAGACTTACTCTGAGACCTCAGAGACAATTTTCCCTCTCTGCACCTCTTCTGGGCTGCCATGGTCACACTTGCTGCAGCGTCAGCCCCAGTGAACTGAGCTCCTACCTCTGGCCCCACGGCTGAGCCCACCACTGAGCCCAGGCAAGAGCAGATGCTGCCCTTGGTGCGGTAGGCTACAATGTGGTTTCAAGTATTTTAATGCAAAAAAAATGAGTTGGTGCTGCCCAGGGGAGGAGTTAACCCCCCCCCCAAAAAAAAAGGGAAAAAAAAATCAAAACAAAAGCCCTCCAAACCAAACATGCAAACACAGAGTGTGAACCAGTTCACCAGGAGGGTACTGAAGATGAAGGGTTTTCAAAACGAGCCTGAGAAGCATTTTCATGCAGCCTATGAAGAACATTGCACCGGTGGGGGAGACCCTGCCCCAGCTGCCCTTGGCCGCGGTCCCAGCACGATGCCATCCACATCACAGCCCTTCAGGAACAACTTTTTGGAAATCTCTGATTTCAAGCACAGAGAGCCAAATGGAAAATGACCTCTCCAATGAAGGGGAAAGGGTCCCTGCGCTGGAAAACACAGAGCTCGGGTCAAATTAACAACCGAAAGCCAGGAAGGAGATGGAAGATGAAGACACAAGAGCAGCGAGCAGAGTGGCAGACACACAGCTTGTTAGCTGCTCTCTATAAAAAGCCCAAGTTCTTGTACCTTGCCAATCCCTGACTGCTGTACGGACCCCATCCCGAGGCAATTCTCCGCATCTTTTCTTCTCTCCAAGCACTTTACTCCCGAGAGCAGCAGGCGGGTGCAAACTAACAGGGATGTGCCCATCTCCTGGGCAGGTGGAGGCTCTGCGTCACGTGAAGAAGTGGCCAAACAGGGACCTTCTGGTTACCTTCCCCTCTCGGTTACTCCAGCGGTACCTGCGCTCCCCTCCGCAGCTCCCGTCTGATCCCAGCCCGCTGTCTCCGCCGAGGCCGGGAGCGGTTGGGAAGCAGCACGGAGGTGAGGGCAGCCGAACCCCCAGACCCTCTCCCAGGGGCTCAAAGGCTGAGAGATCCCCCCTCTCTAGAGCAGCAGGACAGCAGCGCGGTTCACAGATGTCCCAAAATGAAGAGCAAGGTTATCTCCAGATGAGCTGACAATTCCCACCGTAAGGAATTTGACCTGTCACAGATCCATTTTTTTTTGGGAAGAGCTGGTCGCTGCTCCAGACCACGTAATCAAGTACAGCTTTAGTCTTGCAAAAGTACATTTTAGATGTCTGACAAGTCAGCATCAGCCAAATGCCTTCCTGAAAGCCATCATGTTAACATCAAAATAGAAAATAAATTCCCAAAATTGGAGTTGCCAGTTCCACAAATCCTGGAAGCTAAAGTCATGAAACAAAGAGACAGGGGCTTTTCTAGACCACGTTGTCACTAGTTTTCCCCCTCAGCACCGAGATAAAACAAACTATGAGCAAGATTACTGGGCAACTCTGCAGTGCTTAAGGTTATCAGTGCAGTAACACGTAACATAGCAGGGTTTACCTACTAATAAGCTGCTCACCTGCAGATTCTATCAACTCCCAATATACAGTGAAAGCCTCAGTGCTTTGAAAATATAGCTGTCATTGCCTATTAGCTTCATGAGATCTTGGTGGAGACATGCGAGGCAGTTCATGTGAAATGTCTGACAGCACCAGCCTTCTTTTTGCTATAAAGAAATCTGCTGTCTCTTAAAAAAAATTTAAAAAAATCAAACAAGAGCAACCCCATCAAAGTTCTAAAAAGTAATCCTTGGGAAATGCTTCCAGTTATTGGGATAGAAAATACAAATATCTGTTTAAGATGTATACTGGCAAGGAGTAATTCTCATCATAATGCAATAAGGCAAGAATACGTGGATGGAAAATTTTAGAAGCTGCATCCATCCACAGTAATTCACGCCCAGCTTTGGGAAGTTTGCAGACTTTCTGTTTGGACGCGTAAGAACTTGTCCTGGTCAGCAAACCAATTGTGTATCCTCTTCTTTGGGAACTTTCACATGGATAAAATATATACTCTAAGGTTGGAAATTGTCTTTGGGTTTATAGGAGCCACATCCAAGCCCAAACGCAAGGTCTAAAGGCTGCGACCGTGTACCTGTGCTGTTCTGCACACCGCATCCGAGCCGTCCCTGCCACCGGCTCTTGGGAACGTGGCGGGTTTTATTCCAGTGGCCAAGGCCCAACACTGCTGGAGCTTCAGGAACAAGGTCTGGCCCATGCGGGTGATCAGAGAGTGACAGGGATCCGCGCCGCTGCGGACAGCAAACGGTCGCTATCTGCAGGAGCACCACCTTTAAAGCTTCCGAAATTAAGTTCCTCATTAAAGGATGGGAGACGTGCTGTATGAATTTTTACATTTATCTAAAGCCACGTTGTGAAAAATCTACCTCATTTTAGTCCAATATTAATGTACAGGCATCAGTCCATCCTGATTGGAGGAAGGGGGGGGAGTTGGAATTTATCTTACATAAATCCCCAATGTGTCCTGTCTAATATTTATAGCCTGCACAGAATGACTTTTTTTTTACTAGCTGCAGAAATAAAACTGTCAGCTTAAAAGATAGCCTTTTTATTTTATCAGTTTCTAGCTTGATTTCAAATAGAGACAAAAGGCATAATAAAATATTTTCCATTGATCCCCACGATGCAATCAAAGATCATAAAAAAGCTGAGGATGGCTCTTCTCCTGCTGCGACGAAGCCCTCGCTCCTGGCGCCGCGGAGAAGCGGTGGGATGAACACGCCCTCCGTTTCCCATTTTTTTTGGCCCAAACCAGTGGTACAGCCTCAATCCCACCAGCCCTGCAGGCATCTCTTGGGCAAGTCTGACCTTCCTGGTGCTGGCCCGGGTTAGAGACCTGTCTCCTTGCTCCAGGCAAATGCTGGGAGCAGTCACTGGGAGGGTTTTCTGATGGAGGACCCTGGATTTCACCTCTCCCCTATGAACAAAGCCAAGTTTCTGCCCAATAGACTGAAAATATTGGCTGAATAATCAGAGGGGAATCTCAGAGAAAGCCTTTACAGGACCCTGAGGCTACCAGAGCAGATCTTGTCTCGATTACGAGAGGAGATGTTGAACCTTAATGCATTCGGCCGCCTCCCCACGGCACGCTGCCACCCACTGTTGGCCCCCTCAATCCTTAAATCTCATCTAATTAGAAAATTACTTATGCAAACATGTGAACTCACCTTGTAAAGACTGAAAAGAAGGCTACAAAAACGCACATGCAGAGGAACCAGGGTTTTTACAAATCCGGGCCAATAAATGGCATTTCAGTATTAATTAATTCAATGCAGTTAGATGAACATTAATTTATGCAATTAAAAATTATTAGATTAAAAGCAATTTTTTTAAACCCCCTTCCTGTTGTGTGCAATTCTGTGCTCTGCCATGTGATTCCAGTGCTTTCAAAACGAGGAGACTTTTCAAATCACTAGGCTTTATGTAAAGTAAAGGAGCAATTAGATACCAAAAACAATAATTATCTCAACGAGAGACAGAGAAAGCAGGCAAGTGTAAATACACTTCCCAGGGTAAAGGCAGACCCGCGAAAGGAATTGTTATGCACAAGCCAAACCACGGAGCAGCCAAGCAGAGCCCCATGTCAAACCCGCCGAGTTTCTGCACACCAAAGACAACCCAGACCCTGATCTGTCTCGTTACCGTCTCCGTGATAAAGGTTAATCAAGCACAAAGCGCGAAGCAACACATGAGCTCTTGGGAATTTATTTTCAGCTGCGGGTATGGAACACCCGAGCCAGGCTGAGGGCTAAAGTGTCTGTTTTTCTGTTGGTATAAAACACTGCAGGTTTCTGGGAAGTGATGTGAAGCCCTTCCCGGCAAGCAGCCGCTGGGAAGGCACGGAGAGCAGAGCCCTCGCTTTGTACCCACACTCACTACCTGTGGAGACGTTAAAAAAAAAAAAAAAATCATAGAAATGCAGCAAAAAATTTGGGGGTGCTACAGAAGAGAGAATTAGCAAAGACGCTTCTGCGGAGACTGGGTGCAGATGGGGACCAGCCCAGCGGGGAGAGGCATGGAGGCAGCGCGCGAGCTGCTCTGCAATGGGACCTTACTGACACCTTCTGAAAAGCAGAACTTGTTGACGTGATGCTAAAGGCAATCTGGAGCGGGCTCTGCTCACCCCTGACTTGCGCTGAGGGAGCCGCAGAGCTCAGGCACTACGCGGTGCTGGACCATGGGAAGGCTGTGGGCATTTGGGGACAGACACCGAGCCCACATTTGCGTATTATTCCATATTTTGAAACTCTGGCTTGCAGACAATCTCTGTAACCTTATCTTTATAGAAGCTAACTAAAAAAAAATAAATAAATCTATATTTAAAAAATAGACTTAAGCCAAGGTAAAGAGCCGGGCCAGCACAAATGCCCTGCTCCGGCAGGTGCTCAAGCCCTGCATGAAGGGCTGAAAGTCAGAAGCAGTAAGCAACGTCTTTCCTCGTGACCCACCCAAGGACATTGTGAAGGTGCCCAAACCCGGATTTTCATTTCTGTGCTGCTCTGATCCGCGCTCACAGCTGGCATGAAAGGAGCAGCGTTTTCCAGCGCAGATGCACTGCTGTTGAAATATCAGCTATCAGCAGGCACCTGAGTTGCCTTAATCCTACCTAAATCCTAAATCTACTGCGCCTACCTTTCTATTAATCTTCCTGTCCTATCAAATGGTGAATTTTCCCCAGCACCAGCCGTTAGGTGAGATGCGACAGACGGCAGCTTACCGTCCCCCTTCCAAAGTCCGGTATCAAAAGGATTTTTAAAGGAAATAGGACACTTAAAGCAGGACAGAATTTGCACGTTTTAAAATATAAAAACAGTAAGAAAGCACTTTTGGCAGAATTCAATTGTTTTTTTTATCTGCAAACCACCAAACAACAAATAACGCTGTGCCACAGCCCACGGCAGGCAAAGAGCATCACGGGGGATCTGCTCAGGGAGAAAGGGCAGATGTAGAGGAGGGACGCAGCAACAGCTTCATTAGCAAACGAACACAGAGGTGGGAAACAGCA